>NW_019416787.1:0-251127 GCF_000390285.2 Anoplophora glabripennis
ATAGCACACTCCATACTTAGGATTGACCGTTTCCGAGATATTTCGATTTTTAAACAAAAATTAACAGATGCAGACTGTCAGCAAAATTTAGTTTTCCCGGTTTATTTTTTTGTGCAAATTGGACATTTTGTAGAGAAAGACCTACTTTATCGAATTTGACATGAAAATTTTCCAGTTTTTACACAGGGTGATCAAAAAAAATATCAATATGAAGTTCAGATATGTGGAAAACTCGAAATTTTTAAATGAAAACCACTATTTTTTTTGCAATAACATACAGGGGGTTCCATTTAAAATAAGAAAGTTAGTATCAACTTGTGGTATAACTGGAAATACGATGACCTTGAAAATATTTTAGCTTGGTAGGCTCCACAGTCCGTATCACGCCATCACAATTTCAAAAAAATCCTTCGAGTGGTTTCCCAGATATCCATCGATGGAGTTCGTGGTATATGTACGGTTAAACTGTTTACTTGGTTAGTTTGTATCCTAGCCAAGTAAACACTTTAACCGTACACATAATTATATATTTTTTAATAGTTATAATTCATTAATGATTAAAATATTGTTTTTGGGAAGAAGAAAACGCCAACATAGATATTGGGTTGGATCACTTAAATAGAAAACACAACACGACCGTTTTCACTAAACAGACTCGAATTTCAAAACACGTGGAAACCTTTTGATGTGACCGCTTTCGAGCGGGACCCGAAAATCAAAATTACCAACTGTCGCAAAACACGCCAGTCTTCAAAAAGTTTGCGAAAAGTTACAGTTCTGTTTTATTCGACACAAGTTTGTGTTTTGTTTTTGTTTTGTCCGTTTAGTGGAAAACCGCCTTAACAATAAGAAAATCTAATATCGTTTTCTTTATTTATATTTATATGCAATAGTCATTAAAATCTATTAAAATAGAACTGGCTACAGGTTATGTAAGTATATTAATATTCTTCAATGACGAAAAGTTAAAGTTATAAATTTCATCTCTGTGCGCGAGCATTAGACAAATTTTCAATTATAGCTAAAAATTACTTCTTTCACAATTTCCCAGAGGTAATTTTTAATTATGATATTTATTTCATTAATGGAAAATAAGATATTTGGAACGATACATTCATAGAGCCGCATTCGCTGGGGTTAAAATATGGAGTGGTGTCCAAAACACCAAATTTGAATGTTCGAAATGCAAAACCAATTATAAATTTTGAATCAACTTACATTAACCAAGTAAATAACATCAGTATTACATATGTAAACACTAGATCTAGTTTGATTAACCAGAATATGAAAAAAAATTGCGAGCTTAGTATTGTTTTCGTTTTATCGCATAAACGTTTTGTGATCTTACATTACAGACAACTTCAAAGACATCTTACTGCAAGGTTACACCAGGCCTAGACTAAGCAGAACCGCGAAATTTTACGTAAAAAATATAGGTTGATGCAAACGTTTTGGGATTGCATATTTAGTCTCAAAAGAGCATTAATGATATTTTCCGACTGCTCTTATTATATTAAAAAAAACAAAGATTCCTTGGTCACTTTAGTACTGATTGTTAAGTGGTGTAGGTAGACGGGTCTCTGGATAATATACATTTTTGGCTTTTAACTTTAACACAAAAACTTTATTCTTTAAAGGCCTTATAACAATGATTTGGAGTTTTTTTTAAAAAAAGCAAAATACTATTAAAAGAATAAAATTTTGTTCATGAAAAGCTATTTTTTAAAATCAATTTCTGTATCAAACAGGTCCTGGTAGAAAAGGTGCTGAAACTCCTCCCAGTTGTCCTAGCACCCCGGGAAGTACTATTGGAAAAGTTATTCTTCAACCTGGACAAGCCCGAGCGCCAATATTTATAACGGTAAGTAGGTCTTACGTACATGTGGGTATTTATTGGAACTGATTAAAAAATGATTGTAAACTTCTGTAACGATGTAACAATATCAAATTAAAGCATACCTCAGTTAAGTCCAAAATATCATTTATTGTACAATCATGTTTTTGCCACTCACAATCAGTGTCATTGATTTTACTGAAAAATATAATATGTGGAAGATTACTTTTTTAGATTTTTCAGTTCTCCAGCAACTTGGCAAGAATGCAATGTTTATCTCTCTTTATTATTAAGAACTTGCACTAGACATTTCTATCTTTCTCTCTATAACCGGGTTTGTAGCAATTTTTAGTTACCGTATATTTTAAAAGAAACGGAAACACTTTTACAACTTGTAATCCAACCAACTTTATTTTATTTTATTTTATTTTACAATGTGTTCTAATAATATGGGATAATACGGCATAAGCATTGTAAGTAAAGAAACAAAGTCGTAAATATATCACATCAACGAATCCTACGTACAATGTAATCTATTTATACAAATATTTCGAATATACAAATATTTCGAATTTCCTTTTGATTTTTCTCAAAATATTTAGTTTGGAGAACGTTAAGCATCAAATTTATGGGAAATGTTGTCTGTGACGAAAACAGAAATTTTATTATGTTTATTTAATATAATTTCTAAAGAAAAATTTCAGATCTTATGACGACAAATTCGGAAAAACCAAAATGCACTTAAATAAAAAAAATATCATCTATAGATACTGATCGCATACATATTTTTTATATTGTTAACAACAAATTATTGTATCAAGATACATACTATTGATTCATACCAGTCAGCACTTAAACCGTCATTTGTTTTTTGCTTATAAAAAAAATACGAGGTGCCTAAATGATAATTTCAACAGGAAAATCGTGCGAATTTCCTTGATAATGTTTTTTCTGTGTTCAATATCCGTATTTTGTTAAAATTTTCTACGCAATGATTGTAACGTTTGCAAAAGAGATATTTTAGTGTAGTCTTCCTCTAAATTAATCTAAAAAATATAACAAATACTGCTTGATAAAGAATTTTTTTTCTGTTGATGCAATATGCTACTCAAATACTAGGTGTATTTTAAATTTGGTTCATATTAGAACACCATAACAAATACTATATTATCTACATTTAGGTATACATGTAAATAATTTTGCTTCCTTTTTCAGCCTTTACGTGATATCGCCGTAGTCAGTGGACAAGCAGCGAAATTCGAATGTATCGTACAATCAGAACCGCCCCCGAATATTCTATGGTCCAAAAACGGACGAATTATAGACAACTCGAATGATCACCAGTTACATTACAGAAATGGTGTTTGCCGTTTGACAATCTCACAAGCGTATCCAGGTAAGCCTTTGGCACTAGTCGAAATGTTTTCTTGGCATTCAGGAATTTACAACAACAGAAAACGGCGCCAAGTTCTTGGGCTAGATAACTTAAATAGTACTAGGAATACAATATGCCTGACATTCGGGTTGCTTAGGATATCTCAACAATAAAAAAATATGTGTTTTATATGTATGAACCTACACTAGAAATAAAAAAATATATTTACAAAAATGGTCTGCAATCATGGCATACGTTAATGTAATTATTTTGCACTAAAGCTATAAGAAGTGCAATAAAAATTTCATTATATCTCTTGTTACAATTGAACTTGGTATTCGAACATATTTACCCAAGCACCATGCATATTTACGCCATCTATCCGATGAACCGAAAAAAATGTTTCAGACGTACTTTTGGCTGCAGAATTTTAGAGCTTGTTTTTGATGTAAGAGAAACTTATTTGTGCTCGACTTTCTTGTATCAAGTACTGGGACACCCTATATATGCCAAAAACACTTTGTTTTGTAGTAATTTCACAATTAAGACATATTTTTTGCCGTAAGGTAAGACTGACATTCAGTTAGCACCTGTATTTACTTCACTTGGACGTTTTTATATTTTTCAGAAACCTTTTAATCTACTGAAATTTTACAAGAATTCCCCTGAATCAGAATTTAAAAACATAATTTCAAAATAGCAGCCCAGCATTTATCCCAAAATATAAAATTGTCCAAAAAATTTGTAGAGCCGGATTCTGCTTTGCTAAGTGTTTCAAAATATTTCAGTTACAAGACATTTTAATACGCATATTAATATGAACATTCTAATCTGGCAATAAAACGTAAATATTATAATCCCAAAGTTCTACAAGGACGAACATGATAATAAATAAAGCCAATTTTATAATTTCCAAAAATATGAGAAAACTGCAGTAAATTGTATGTACTTGTATATTTGGCAAATGTTAAAATCAGAATTATAGCTGCTTTGTAATTACATATTATAAATAAACACACAATGAGACTAAATTGTATTGTTTGCTTGAAAATTAAGAAACATCTCTTAATTTAAATAACATAATATTTGAAGAAAAAAGAAATATTTTACGTGTATCATAGTTTGTGGGGAGAATCTTCATTCGAAAATATGGCAAAAAGTGATACGAGTTAAATCTCCAATCGACTTAAAGTTTATGAATATTATGAAAAAGATGATGACATTAAGTTTCCTACATAACGAAATTGTTTGTCTCAACCTGTATCCACACCACTGGTAAAGCAGCCAACGTCTTTTTAAAATTAACATAGGTGTGACATTTTAAATACTGTTCAAAATCCTTAAGTTCACTCGAATTACTGAAGTCGCCTGGGACATATTTTGCAAAAATCCAAAAAATATAAAAATCAATAATTAAGTACGAATATTTCGCAAAAATATCATAAATTTGATATTCAGTAACTGTTAAAATTAGAGGTAAAGTTCAAAAGTTAAACCTTATAACATGACAAGTTGAATCTACAAAATGAAGAAAATGTCAGTAAAATTATGTTATTACATATTTATCAAATTACTAAAACTTCGATATTCATTTTTAGTAGATAGTCATTCTTGAAATTGACATATTCTTTATACAATGATAATCTGACGTAAAGAGTAGACAACGCATGCTTCAGTTTAATTTTGGTACAATAAGTAATAATAATAATACTTTATTTGTCCAACAGTATAACCAATTACAGGACAATCCAATACAAGTATTAAACTGAAGAAAAGAAAAAAATGCACTAAGAGCACAGCATTACTCAAAAAAAAGGACAAAAAAAATTCATGAAAATATTCTACTCACTACCATTAGATATACTAACAATTAAATAAACCTGTTGTTAGTTGCATCAAAAAGCTCTGTAAGAAATATCAGTTGGAATTGTCACACCTATTACAAATTATTGTTATTAAATATCCTGACAATCTAGCTATAGGAGTATGAAAGGTAGACCAAGAACGATTTGACATTCTAAAAACTAGAAAATAAATTTGGTTAAGAATTTCTGGACAGTCGATGTCTCCTAAAATCTAACGAGTTAAGACCAAACTGATTACGTAAGAAGTCAGTTTAGAAATTTTCTCGATCGATCTAACTTGATTTTCATAATAAGGGCTCCAAACAAGAGAGCAATATGGATCTTAAAACCTTAATATCATGAAAATCCTTCAAAATCAGACCTTGTCTCTATTATAGGTGATGTATTGAGAACGATTAGCCAAGACCGAAACAAATTAAATTGACCAGGTGGCAAGAGAATCCATAACCGCTCGATGGCATGATGTAGACCTGACTGCTTCATATAATGAGCTATTCATTTAGTCTTTTTAATATCGCCATAAATGTTGATATTTTCTTCTAGATAATATATCTATTTACTTTCTTTTGTCAAAGTTTACAGCAAGCCTAGAAGTCCTTATCTAACTCAGTTCCTTTTTCAGAGGACGCAGGAACCTATTCCTGCACTGCGACGAATCCTGTGGGCACGGCAAATACAACTGCAACTCTTCAAGTACCAGGTGAGCGCCGATCCCAATATATAAAATAAGATGGTGGTGGTCTAACAAAATAGTTTTGTGCACTGCCAATGTATAAGCAGTTATCTGTACGTACTTTTCATTTCAATTTTTCAATTATCGACTCCGAAGTGCCTTATTGCTATAACAAATTTGTGACATGAATCACGTAGTGTTAGTTTTTCCCGCTTCAACGTTTCAGATATTTTATTACGAAAATACTAAGCTGTATCAAAGTGTTTCTTGTTATTTTAATACATTAAGGTTAAAGCCTTTATCAAACTCATTCTGGTCATTATGTACTAGTGTTTAGAGTATATGTGTATAAATTTATATTTGTTACTGACTTTTATTATTATATTTATTTATTTATTGTGTCTGTTATATTGGATATTAAAGCTTTTCTGCATTTACACTTTTTACTTATGTTGGGCACCTATCCTTTCCTTTTTTCAATACATAGATTCTCTTTAGTTGTGGCTTTTGGGTAAGTACTAACTGCACATTGTATGTATACAGGGGAATTTTGAATGAGGTGGGTCTATTTCATATAAACAAAATGACTTGTTTTGTATACGGTACTTCTGTCTTGTTCGATTTTTTTTAATTGCACAAATAATGTATTCTGTTCTGTCTATATTACTCCACAAAGTTGAAAAGATAATTCTGAAATACAAATTCCGGTCTCCGTTAAAAAAAAGCCTAAACTGACGTTTTAACAAAAATAAAGCTTAGTGAAAGCAGAAACGTCGTTACTTATTACTTTCCTAATAACTTCTGCTAAAATAATTATTTAATGAATACATATGTATGATCCACCCCAATTCACATGACCCCTTCTAACATAACAGTAATTTATATCACAAATTATACACTTTTGCTCAATGTATGTACACGTCTCTGTTACTAGCAATTCAAAATTGTGTTTAGTAGCACTACTAACTTTTGTAAAAATCACAACTAATCAACTGTATTATATAACAGCATTTTCGTTGTACATTGAAACGATTCCTTTAATGTAAAGTTAAGGAATAAGAACACAGGTTAGAATAAGAAATAGAGAAAATTTTCTTGTAACATTTTGTTTGTCGTCTTGAAACGTATCTATTTGGAAAGTAGCAAATTTATAATTTTGGTAAAGTTTTCTATCTGCATGTAAACGAGTTAAAAATTTTTGGAAAACCTTCTCCAATTTTTGAGAAAGGTATTACATTATAAACAATTGCCTATGCTTACTGTTTTTTCTCAATAATTCTCATTAGTTTTGAAAATACAATTTTAGAATTTAATTGCAAATTAAAATCAAATTCATTACGGTATCATATAAGATTATAAGAAATTTAAACATCCTTAAAACCCGGACTTTAGAAAATGCCTGTTATTTTATGTCATATCACAGAAGAACATAACACATAAGTATAAGTTAAAAATAACTTTTAATTCACAGAGGAAATAAATAGACTTCTTATGCATGTACAAAATGTAAACACATAAGTACTGAATTCAAGCATATTTTCACGTATTACATATGAAAATTTTATTTAAAAAAAAATTCTGTTAGCTTCATTTACTTAAATAAAAGGTAATGTGTACATTCAGGGCACTTTGTTTTTGACATTAAATTTAGTTCATCAAGATTCACAAAATTTTATATTATTAATATTTAAATTTGTTTTTAAGTACAGGAAATAACTAAAATACCAAGATTGCTTACGTCTTTCAAAAATCGTTTGAGTATTTAATAAAACGTATCCTAAATATTATTTTCTCGGAATACAAACATTTGCCTTGAACAAAAATAGCAAAAATCCTATTTTTGTATTGAAAACGATATTACAGAGTATGACAACAACATGCCTGTTTTCAAAAAGAAACGAATTAGGATTTCTTAATCAATGAAATCTATTATTTTACATACAGTGCTCCATATTAAAATCTATTTAGATATAGGGAAAAAACTATTTAACCAATAAAGAAAAATGAGCAGCATATAAAATAATTACAAATATTTATCGGAAAAATAGATTTAATTACAATATGGGTCACTTCATAGTATAGTAATGTACCTATATCAATCCGGTTTTATAGAAAAAAGTATGGTGTATAGACGAACATTGATAACTGTGTTTTTCGGCAGAAAGTAGGTGCAGGATTTTTTAAGTATTAAATATGTGTCGAGATATAGATATCGTAAATTGTCAAACAGTTCTGTTCATCTTTTGAAACCTGGCATTTCAAAAAACTTAAAAGAAATCTTTCAAGTCACTTTATAGGAGTCGATATCGCAAAATTGTATTTAAATAATTGAATATGTAAAAGTGATCTCGTGTTTATAAGGAAAGATCTTTGCTACTAAAATTCAGTAGTTTAAATAAGACAATATCGCTTGAAAAAATGAACCATTCAATTTATTATTTGATAAACAGTAAAACTTTACATTGCAATCGACTGCTTCATAAGACTCTAGTGAGGTAAGTACCTACCCTTGCTCTTTACATATTACAGAACCAGGTTTATTTAACATAATTGGATGAATTTGGATAAAAAATTAAAAATACTATTTAAAATACTGAAGTTATAAACAATATGTAAAAAACATATAATCATTATGCTTGCCTCTGTATTGCATTTAATTATTTATTTGTTAACACTTTTTAGTACTGCTTTTTTCAATTAAGTGGGTACCGTACTGAAAAGGAAAAGAGAATTAAATTATTAATTTTTTTTTATAACTATCTTCTCGCTCAAAAAATCAATGAAAAGATTAACTTTATAACCCTATTTTACCTAATCAGATACAATTAGACATTAAGTAAATTAACGTTTCCAAAAACTGTCTCAGATATCGTGTTCCAAACAAATAATAATTATTTAAATCCTCAATGTGAAATATATTTGGTTACGATTTTGCTAAATAAGTAGGTATAGTAGGCATATCAAATCAACCCTTACTTGTCACTTTTTTGGGCAAAGAGTAATTTCTTTAAAATGTTTAAATATCTTTAAATATTCTCTTTTTTCTGTCCATTGTGGCAAAAACTCAATTAAATAAAAAATACCTCAGTAGCTTTTTATAATGCAATTGAATGCAAATTAAAGATTTGACTAATTTTTGAACACTGCCTAAAAAAGTTTATTTTTGAAGGAATCTTCATTATATTATTTCGACTTTCCTAATTACTATTACAGACTACAGCAAAACTAAAATGTATTTTTTTTACTTACTTAAAAATATTATAATTTCGATTTAAGCAATTTTTCTTTTGTAGAGATTTATTTATTTATCTCAAAACCTTTTTTTAGGTCCAAGATTATAATAAGCTTAGAGATACATGCGAGTATACAAATACATGAATTTTTATTTGCTTATGCGGAGTGGGTTATTTTGACGGCAAAGTTTTTTCGTTTCTACAATTTTTTTAAATCCGTGAAACTACAGCAACTTTTTGCAAAATGTTTCATTGTGCTCTAAAATTTTTTGCTTAAAATTGCTACCTCGAAAATGGTTTCAATCTATTTACATTTAACCGGTTTTCTATCACTTATAATAACCGAGATTCCACACACATGCATCACCTAGTATATAAACTTGACTTTAATAAAATGATACTTTATCACAAATATGTCTAAATTAATATGTTCTTGATTCAAGAATGTTTCTCACATACTCTATAAAACAAAATCACTTAGATAAAAAAAAATGTTCAATAATTTTTTGCAATTGTCTTTAAAATTGTTACTTGGGTACAACATTTGATTCTAGTCAACTTTTCTTAATGAAATTTTGATTTTTTTAATCAAACTTACAGAGTTGTTAGTGTTCCTAGCTTCCCATAAATAATTTGATATTGTTTCTGTTCTTCAACTATAAAATCGTTATTATAGGCTCGCTATAACTGAAGTGAGAAGTGTAAATATTTTACAACTTTTTTCCATAAAAACGACTCAGTTTATTAATTTAAGTTTTCGGTTAAAATATTTTCGAGAAAATGGCGAAGGTGCCAGTGACAACATAAAAAATCATATTTGGGATTTGAATGTCCTTTTATGTAATATTTTCAGCTGGAAGCTTCGTAAAGTACTTATAAATTTCTTTTACAACGCCAATAAAAAGTCCGTAAAACACCGCACAGCTGTATAACCATAGCAAATAAACGTTCAGTTGTTGACACAACACCATTGCATCGGTCCTACGCAAACTATTTTTGCATTTGAAAAATAAATCAGAAAGAAACCATAAATAAACTCGAATTTAGGACTGCTACCGTTGGAAAATATGCGCGGGCGTAGAAATTTCTTCGCAAATCGATTAGACCGAATGTTTAGAAATTTTTCATTGTTACAAATTACCTTTTTAATAATTATAAATTATATTTAATTTATAGCGTCATGAGGCTGATTTAGGGGAACATTATTCCAAAACTCTCGCGTTTAATCTAATCTCCCCAAACTAATAGAGAAGTGATATCCAAAATGACAATCATTTTGTTAATTTTCTTATGTTTTTGTATAGATTTGTAATTTCATTTACACTGTATTTTGTAAATTTTAAAATTTGTAGCAATTGTAATATTTGTAATTTGTATTTATATAATTGCTTTTAATTTTTTGTAATAATTGAAAATTGAAATAAAAATATTAAATAAAAAAAAAGTATAGATGTAATCCAAATTTAAAATTGTTTCCCTCATAATAACGAACTTGCTGAATATATATGTTTTGGTACTCGACGCGTGAGAAATTTCTTTTGAAGTCAATTTCAATTTCGTAACAACGAATCGACCGAATTCCAAATCGAGATAAAAAAAAATGAGGGAGGGGTCTCGTAAACCAAATAAAAAAAGAGGACGATTACACCTTACGCATAAGTTATTCTCACTAATAAAAAAATATGTTCCAGAAATTTTGCTTTCAAAATTTTCCTCTAGTTCACTTGTTACTTTTCATCCCGTTAGCTCTATACAGGGTGTCCTACTAAGGTCGGCGAGGTACGATATTAGAGAAAGTATAGGCCCTAGAGCTTCGGAAAAAAATATTTTATAAAAAAATGCACTTTTTTAAGGACTGGCTCGTCAAAAGCCCATAGTGTTATACCTCGTTGGAAAGGTCTTTTCATGCTTTATCTCGTGGTGAATGAGTAATGTCATTTACCTCAATATGGAAACCTGTAGATGGCGTTATTTCAAAAGAATGCCGTTTAACGGATTTTTGTCAAAAATTTTAAATGCAAAGGAAGTTTTCTTTACATAAATGAATTCAGCACAAAAAAATGATGAATGTAGTATATGTTTGAAATTTATAACGAAAGTGTTGTTTATTTATTGGCGCTATTTATCCTAGTTTAGGTTGTTTCACGTTTTCTTAAAAAACTGAATTAGCAGGATAAAACTTTTTAGGTTAGTTTGAATAGCATAACAATAGCTACATTTTGATGCCAAAAATTGTTTGATATCTTTTTTTGTCATTAAGTTATTCGCAAATTAGTGAGCAAAAAATAAATAAAAAAATGATAATGCATTGAGGAACACGACGCTAACGAAAAGACATTGATTACCAAAACAAAATGCGTTCACAAAAGAACCAATTTTTTTTCCCAAAGCTCTAAGGCCTATATTTTCTCTAATATCGTATCTCGCCGACCTTAGTAGAACACCCTGTATATGTTTCGGCTACAAAGTCACAGATTATAATCTAAACTTTTAAATACTAGATGAGACATTCTGTTTCGCAAAATATCTTCTTAGGCATATCTAAATAATTTCAAATAGATCTTCTAGCAGAAAGTTTAGCTCTTTTTTAGAGAAACAAAATAAAGATGTACCAGATATGAGCCATACCAGCTATGAAGCAAATATGGGGTGTAAATCGTAATAAAATTTTTTTAACAATATCTCAATGTCACTAAATATATCAAAATATGTTCCACTAAACGAACACCAAATACAACTTCCTTTTAAAAAAAGTCATCAGAAGTATTCAGACTTGATAATTAATTAATATGAAGTCTATGTTTTATTATTTAATTAAATGACAAATTTAAACACCCTGTTTATTTCTAAAGTACAAAACTGTCGTCGGTTATTTTTAAAACTAATTTTATTTTTATCAAAAATATATAAAAAAGCGAAATCTTTTAGGCAATTTGTCACCGATTGCTAAATGGTCAGGTAACAAACGCTTTGCATGTGCAATAAAAACTACAACAGTTATTATAAAAAACAGCCAATGGAAACACTCGCAAACAGTTGATTCAGATTCTAGCCCCACATATTATGGAAAGTTGCCCAAAGTGGTTCTCAAAATAGATTTGTATGCGAGGCATCCGTGTCTAATTCCGAACTCCTCGAAGTATAAACCGTGAAACGATGTGTTACAGTATTATACTGGTTATTACTTATATGCCATCCTACAGAAGCGATTACGTTAATTTCTTTATTTTTCGTTATAATACTCTGATGCACTGGGACATCGGACCACCGTGTATTAATATTTTTTTTGATAGACTAGAAACATCGCTCATATATCTCGTACCACCAATCTAAATCTAAATAAGTAGTATACACAATGATTTTAAGGCTTTCCTGATCAGTGTTACCAGTTGAAGACTTACAATGCACTTAACTAGGAAATATACCTTAGCTCGGGCTTGGCTTTGTGGTGGCGAACCTGCTACCAGAATCTCTAGTCCCGCTCTGTGGTTGATTTCTGTTCTTGTTTTAAACTCTATAATGGCTTTAGTAACGCATTTGAACACATTTATTCGTTAATCTTTGTATTTTTCACCGTTGCTCAAATTGTACTGAATTATTCTAGCACCAAAAACAAAAAAGTATTATCGAAATAAAACATTGAAAACATATTTTTTTCAATTTTATTGGTATATTATCTCAAATTTACTGCTACACTGTATCTCAATCCACGAGTAGGTATTAGTTGGTGTTTTACGCTTTTGTTACTGCAGTTTTTTTCCAATCTTAATTTCATTCGTCTATACCTAGTGATAACTATATTTTAATAAGATTTTAGATTTTCTAAGAGAATAATGCTGATAATAATACTGATAATAATGATGATAATACTAATAATTTTAAATTATTTCATATCATCTTCAATGCCATACATTTAGTAATCAATATAACTTATATGTACTTCAGTAGAAAGGGTGAAGGTACCTATTTTAGACTAGAAAAGTTTAAAATTTTTCTGCAGTTTGTGTTATATTTGACCTACAAATAGTACACATTTACAACATAACTATTGACAAAATATCGAAGTAAAATTTAATGTAGAAAAGGTTGAAATAACGTTTCTATTTTTGTTCTCTTTTTATTTTGGAATATCTTAGATGGTGAAATATAACTGAAATCAACATCTGTTTAATAATTATCGAAGTACATTTTCCATGTAGAACATAAAAAAACTAACACACTACTGGAAAAAATTAAAGCAACAAAAAACTTTCATGAATTTTTTAGTGATGTTCGAGATACTGTATTTCCGTGAAAAATAGTCGTATCGAGATAAATAAAAAAGCACTTTAAAGCTTTAAGTCTCTAGTTTGAAGATCTTTATCCAAAAAGAGGTTTATCAAGCAATCAAAAGAAATACTTCATTAAAAAAATAAAAAAAATTTTTTTGCATGCATGGACTTTGATTTTTGAAAGGTCTTTGTGCAACAATTGGTTCCCGAGACAATTAGTATCAAAATGGAAAAGAATAATTTTTCTCGACTTTTTCGCAGTTTCATATTAGATAGATAGTTTAAATTAAACAAAAAAATCAGAAATATTTCAAAAATTTTTAGATTTTTTTTTTCTTTCGGGAAAGCTGCTGTATGAATAGGCTTTTTCATACTATAATTATACTAATATTTATTTAATTGCATTAAGCGCACAGTTAATACCTCAAACTAAATTTCTTCTTCGACATGTCCTCTTAAACATTCATAAAAATTGATTTTCAATATTTTCTGCAAAGTTTACGTTTCAAAAATTTTTTTTCAAAACTACGCTTTTTAGGCAAAAAAAATTAATCAAAAGTTTTTCAAAACTTATATTTTTATTCAGTTTTGTACTTATTTTTTTTTAATATTTTATCGTAGTCAGGCTGCTTTGATTTGAGCCGGAAGTCGCTAGTTTAACGACTCTCGTTGCTACAACTACGTTCGTATATTTTGTGTAACACAAATGCCCGCCGTTAAAAAATGAGGATTCAAATTGTGTCGAAGCGGCTACTTTCTCTAAGATCCAATTACTTTTGCAAAAAATTTTTTTGGAAACTTTCTGATTTTTTGTCTTAAATTGAAACTGTATCTAATGCAAAATTGTGGGACCAGTCGAGAAAAATAATTCTTTTTCATTCTGATAATGATTACAAAATGTTTAGGAGCAAGAAACGTGTTTCTTTAATTCTTTCCAAAACTTTGATCACTTGGACCAGAAAAACGGTTCTATGGATCAACTACTCAATTTACAGGATTATTGTGGGTACAAAAAGCTGCAACGTTAGTGTTTTCATAAACATTTGTAAATTAGATAGATTTTCTAAAAAATCTAAACGTAATTTTTTTGCACTTCTTCAAATTGATGTCAAAGATGAACAAAAAAATTTTCTGCGAAAATATATACTTGTAGAGAATCTATTCAAGTTTTCAAAACTGCCCTTGGATTTACTGTGCAATAATTTATTGCAGAGATATCGATGATTAAAGATAAAAGTGTTATTTTCCATTCACCATCGATATCTCGGCAACCTATAATCGCAGGGAGATCTGTCAAAAATCAAATTGAAGCTGAATAAATAAATTAATTGACTTCTGTATTGATTGAGTTTGAAAAAAAATTCCTGACTCCATGGAGAGTGCTAAAAAAAATTTGGAAAACTTTTTTCTCGAGTTATTTCTTTTAATTGCTCGATAACCGTAGTTTAAAAAAATTATTTGTCTAAAGATCTTGAAACTAGAGACTTAAAGCTTCAAAACGCTTATTTGTTTATCTCGGTAGAACCATTTTTCACGGAAATAGAGCCTTTAAAAAATCACTAAAACAAAAATTCAATAAAAATTTTTTTTTCGTTAACTTTTTTCCAGTAGTGTATACGACTTATATTTTTCTTCGAACTGAATTTAAATAAAACCAGAAATTAAATTTCTTATACCGTGTAAAACCTTCAACTTGGTAGTATTTACTTAATAATATATTTGGATATTCATAAAATCTCTGTACTGATCGCTCTCTGGAAAATGAAGGCAGTGTGAAAAATAAAAAATTTTAACTGACACCGCTATGTCATAAATAATTATCAACGAAGCTATAAAGCATTTCTTTAACTGAGAAAAAGTTGTGAATCCTTCCTGAATACAATGAAAATCCACTCCTTGTATAACACTTGAAACTTTTTTTTCAAAAAAATTGTAAGGTAAATTTCTAATATTAAAAAGGATTATACGCTGTACATTTAGTATCTACGTAGAAATAGAAAAAAAGAGAAAAATACTCTGTGTAGGTATGTTGAAAAATAACAGTTGAAGTTACCCTTTAATTTCTGCAGTTGCAAGCGCTCGTATAATCTGGAACACCCTAAATGTGAAGCATGAATAATCTTAATGACGTGTGTAGTGTTTACTGAATGCGGATGCTTCAACAGTTTTATATTTCGGTGGCTAAATATAAAAGTCTCAATTACTCTGGGGAATGTATGCAACATAAAAGTAAAGCTCAATAACTCCATGCAAACCGTTTGAAATTATAATATTTTATGGCTTCTTAAAATCGGAAGGAAATTCCTTTTCGCTATTGTTCGCTGAAGTTAAATACAATTTTCAAATGGCCTAAAGGAAACTTCAATGGAGAAAAGTCATTTTCGGTAACTTGATATAAGTACACAATAATTTCTTTCAAATGGATGTTACCTGAGAGAGACATTTTTTAGAATCATTACCATTTATATGCAGCGAAAACGAAAGAAGTTGATCATTTTTATTTTCTGTTAGAAAGAGATAGAATCATCGTACATGTGTGGCATAGGCACCACCCTAATTTTTTAAAATATAGGGACATTTCACCGAACAACTGAAATCTGATCATCCTCCCTTGTATGGGGGTGATTCTAAATTGTCTCCGATATTATTCGCGTTGGTTTACAGGTTCCACCTTAAAACCTGCATCGCCCTGTATAGGCAATTATGTTTTTTAGTTGGTTTGTTTGCTCCATGTCTGTAAAAATAATATAGTAAATAAGATAATAATAATAATAAATGAGTATAATGTACAGGGTGACCAAAAATGTAACCTTGGATTATTTAGTGAATTTTAAGGGGAGTCTTTCGTATAAAGTGTTTGTCTAGGACGCTTCGTTAAAAAGATACAGGGTGTTAAACTTAAAAAAACATTTTTAATTTATTTAATAATTTAAAAACTAAATAAGAAAATATCTTTCTATTCATATTTATTAATAAATATTATAAAAAGTATATTTTTAATTTAGGTTTTGGTAATGGTGCCAAACTTGACACACCTGCCGCATCGAAGTTACCACACTTCAAAAATAAATGCTCTCACAAGACATGTAAACGGTGTTCCAATATTCACGGAAGAAGTAATTTTGATAGAAAACACAGGCTTTTTAAAAAATATATTTTTTGCCAAACTGGAATAAGATAAAGGCTTATCATAATAGGACAATAATAACAAATTGTACATTTTGGATATAAAACAAAAAATAACAAAATTTCTATATATTTTAAAGGCAATCTTAAGAAACTACACCACAAATTGTATTTTTATTATACTGAACCAATTCTGTTAATTATTCTTATTATAACAATAACTGAATATGTCCATACAGAAGAAGTTAACACATATCGAAATACATATTATTCATTTTCTTGTTTTAATCTTTAACTTTGCAATATATATCAATAATTTTTTTTTTAAAGAATTTTAACGAGGTGATTTGTACTTGCGGTAATTTGGGAGGTATCTCCAAGTAATAATTTCAACTTAAATGATTCACATTTTGTAATCGTCCAAGAATAGACGTCCAATATGAAACTTGGCTTGAAGTTAAGTCAAAATAATATTGTTTACTTAATTCTAAATATACTTTTTTGGCGATAGATATTTCAGTTTCAGGTTTGTAACCAATTTTCTGTTATAAATTGACAAAAGCATGAAAACCATTTAGAGAATTAGAAAACAAGATTCACCATTTAAGAAATATGTACAGGGTGTTGCGATCTCGGTTATCTGAAGAAACTTGGTGAAGAAAAAATTCTACTTGTCTTGGTTTAAAAGTTATCGACAAAAAAACTGAAAAATTTTATTTTATTTTTTTTTGTGAGGATGCTTTTTGACGAGGAATTTAATTATGTAGTCTTGGTAACTAGCCATGTTGCCTACTGGGACATAGAAACGACATGCAACTTTTGTTTTTCTTATAGATGCGTATTGTATTTTCGCATTCTTGAATCCAGTGCATTTTTTTAATTACGTGTTATGTGATATAATTAGTTTAACTTTTCGTTTTCGTCAAAATGTCAAATTATTCGTTTTTACAAAAAGTCCTTTGAAAACCGAATATACAATCATGAGTTTAAACGAAATTTTGACAGTTGTATTAAATTTTCAGGTTAATAGCAATATCAAAGTTCCGATGACTAAAAATATAGTTTTCATATGAAACATTCTTTATATTAACCAATGAAAAAGTTTCTTCTCGTGAAAATTGTATTTTTGTATTTTTAGTTATCCAAACTTTGGCAGGGTAGCCGAGAAATTAATGGCACAGTCAAGTTTGTTGGAGGTAACATATGGATATTTTTCTTTAAACCACAAATCAAATATGGCATAAGAATAAAAAGAGTTTTCTGTTTTCAATTTAAAAAAATACGAACAAAAATCTAACATTTTTAGGGGCTTGTAAATTCAATAAACAATACATTATAAACATTTATATAGGGTGTTTATTAAGTACTTGTACAAACTTTAAAGGGTGAATCTTTGACTAATTTTAAGATAAGTTCATATGCACATGGGTTTGCAACGACTTGGTTCTTGAGATACAGAGTGTCCAAAATAAATATTTGTTTAGTATTTGGAGTATATTTTTGTTCAATAATATGGCAATTTGACGAAATTCGGGAAACTGGAAGTACTGATGATGAGAAACTCAAATATTTACTTAGTCTTTTGTCTAATGTTACAGGGCGCCACATACAAAGTTGTACCTGGATTTAAATAGCCATAACTTTTTTGTGTCGTACTGTATGTCATTTTTGACTACACATACCTATTCTCCATTCAGTTTTAGGTAGGAAGCTACTATTAGTATTTGTCGCTGAAAGTAGCCGTTTTGTTTAAACGTGCGTTGGAATTTTGTAAGTTGAATCAGTAAGAGTTTTTGAAAAACAAGTGAAAAAATGTATCTTTTATTGATTGTATTGCGATGTGACAAACTTAGATCATTTACAAGACTAAGACTAAACTACCTCTACAAATACGTTAATAACATTTACAATAATTGCTGAAACAAAAATTATTTTTTAGACTTAGACAATCTATATCTCAAGAACCAAGCCGTTGCGGATCCATGTTCATATGAACTTTTTATCTTAAAATTATATGTTCTTACTTTGTTACAACTTTAAGAACGTTCTCTTTTACAATCCAAAAATGCGCGTTTAGTAATATTTCAATGTAGACTCTAAATTGAAACAAACACATTTCTGTGCCTACGCACACTTTGTTTATCGCGGTTACATTATGAAAAATTATCGGTTTTGTTGGAATAGAAACACACACGATTGACCACCTTTATTTGGATCAAATTAAAAATGATGAAACACAATAGAAATTATGTATTTTGAAGGAGGCCAATCCTTGAACTATATTCCGTGCATATAGCTGTTACTATTTAATTGTTTAGATTGGCCTACTTAATTTGTGGAAGATTACGATTAACACATTTCAATCCAGTTAAACAACACTGCACACTACTTGTATTTTGCTCATTTTAATATTTCAACAAGCTAATTTACTGTCGCTTATTGTACCCTAGTTTTGCTGTAAGCCTGTATGAAGTGCAATGACATCCAATTGGCATAACCAGACGAAATTTTATTTTCTATCTTGTTTTTTTTCTTTAAATATTTCCGGTTGCTCCATCCAAAATACATATTTTAAGGTAGCAGTAAACTTTCAATGCTTTAGATCTCTGGCTAATATTACAACAGGAAACGTCAGGAAAATTGGTTAATTCTCCAGCAAGCAGCATTTATTGTACGAGTTGAACACTTTATTTTGTTACGTTTTCTGAAAATGTGTTGGAACATCATTATTTAAAAGAATATTTCTGTGACACCGAAAAGGAAAAAGAATTTTTAATAATTAAGTCATTGAGCCAACAATTTAGTTTTGCTTAACCACAAATATCTCACATTGGGAAAGTGGATAGTCGTTGAAGACTTCAGTGTTTGTTTAATGTTTTTCACTATAATTCATCACCAGTTGTTAAGGTTTCTGAAACATCTTTCTTTTGGTTCTTTTCCACAGATATACAAGATATCATATTATATTTACCCTGCTGTCACCTATCTCATCCTTGAAAATATTCAACCAATAACTTTCAAAACTTAAACAATGATACAAAACACATTTATTACCGTTTAGTAAAATAAATGGAAAAAATAAATTTATCACTTGTATTTTCAGTGAAACTAATTTGGCAAGATGTTATTTATTATTTCTTTTTATTTTCAGTGTGGCAGATATATCTAATTAAATAAAAAAAATAAATAGTTTCAGACAATGGCAAATAATATCCCTAACACTAAATAAGTCTTAGAATACAACAAACATAAGATCAAAAATAACTTTTCATTGGTTGTTTAAAAATATAATCTTCCATATTATTTACGTATTTAGTACACGAAAACTGTCTCTGATTTGTTTTTAACAAAACCATATGCATTTCTAATAATAGCACAATTAACTTCTACAAGTAAATAAGTTAGAAGTAACATGAATTCCATTTATATAGGAAACGAAATAGGGCATATTTATTTTACGCGTAGTTGGAATAATAAACACAAAAATGTCTAATTCTGTATTGAGTGTTGAAATAAAAAATACTTTATTCCGGTTCCCACTTAACATCACCTAAAAATAACGACGTTGGGTGTAGTTAAATTTTGTTCAAAAATAAAAACTCAATTTTCACGATGTTCAATACGGTCTGTTAAAAATCAGGAGATCATTCTAAAAATTCTTTTAGAAGCACGGTTTCAATAATTCGTTTTATATAGTGGATCTTCTAAGTACACATGTTGAATCAAATACAACAATGCAATTGGTAACTTTGACCACAGCATTTTTTTTATTTGAAGCAATTTTTTGAGGAATTTCATTTAAGGATCTGGTTCTATTGCCGAAAACAGCATTATTTAAAACCCCAACAACATTAAAATGGTCTTTGTATCTATTTAAAAACCTAAGATCTATCGGAAATACCTAAAGAATAAAAAAATAATCCTGACCAATAGCAGTCTGCTTATAAGAACTTTCACTATTTCCAAAATCTGCATGAAAACTAAAAGTCTCTATTACTATCATTATCTGCCCACGAAACAGAGCTGTTGTACACTAATTATACTATATATTTCCCAAAAAATTGTTTCCAAAAAAAAGTCGCTGAAGGCTATGGATAACTAAATGGATTCACGTAATTGGTTCCAGAAGTACATCAAGAAGACTTGTAAATTTTTATTAAAATGAAACTGGAAAGTAATCAATTCACATGAGTACATTGCGAAGAAACTATATCCAGCTAGATATTTACCATTAGTCAAATTGACGCAAATCGTCTGTTAATTAAAACTTTATCGCTTTGAGGTATTACAAAAAAAAAAAATGTGAATTTGCGTGAAATAGCCAAGAATTTTTTTCCTAACAAGTCCTCGTATATGGTATCTACGCATTTATATTTCCTTCCAAATAAAATGGATTGGCCACTTACAAAAGAAAGATAAACTAACAATTCATTTATTAAAAAGATAACGAAGAGTAAATAATTAGCAGTAGACACATTTAGCAAATTTATCACTCAGACATTCCCGAAATAATATTTAGGTTACGCTTCGAATTTTATGCAAATATGTTTGCCTCACTTTTAAAATAGCCCGAAAATATGAAATGAAAAAATAAACACAAAAGTATTTGGTTCTTTTTTAGTCGAAAGGAAATGTTACATGCATTGAAACAATTTTATAATTCTACGGTAGAACGCTGTAACTTCGTATAAATATATACAAGGTGATTCATAGGAAGTGTACGATAACTTTTAAGCAGGTGAAAATAATACGAATTTATATATTATTATAATTATTATTTATGTAATTTGTTAAAAATAGTTTTGAGTTTGTAAAACTAATTAAACACACTATTATATCAACAACTAGCATGAGTACAAACAAGATTATACTTTTCAAATTGTATTTCTTTAACTTTTGATACACCAGCGCAATAATATCTAATAAAAAAATGAAGTTCAATGCTAATAGAATAAGTAACCCCAAAAAATCGACGGGATTCAAACCTGGAGAACGCGAAGCCCATGAGATAGAAGGTAAGGTAACTAACTACCAGTAATAGCCATTAAAAGAAAAACATCTGAAAAGGCTCAGAAAAGAATGAAAACATTAAAATTCTAGTAAAAAAAAACCTAGTCGTTTAATAAATTGCATTATTTTACGTTAAAAAATGAGATAGTTAACTTGATACACAATACAAATTTTCTCGAGGCAAAATAGACTACCGCACTGTATCAAATATTTATAATTTTTTAATTTTTTAAAATTTAAGTGTCGTGATTTATTTCTATTATTTTGTTCATCAAATTCAATAAATAAAGTTATTAGTTCGTTGATATTTATTTTTAGAGGTCGCTCGAAAACATATGTACACTACTTTGAAAGTTAAAATAATTATGAGTGAACTTTAGAAATTAAAATATCGATTGGAAATTTTCAGAATCGAGATTTTTTTCTACTACCTAGAACCTAGAAAATGATAAAATAACGAGAAAAAAATTTAAAAAAAAAATAATTTTTGACGATTTTGGAAATTTTTAAAAATCTTGGGCGACCTCTAAAAATTTTTTTTGAGCTGATTTTTTGAGGGGGCTCTTAAAACATGATAAACTAACATATTTTCACAAGAAACACGAAAAAAAATATACGTTTTTTTTACACATAATTTTATGTTAATAGACAGTTTATAGATCAAAATTCATAAACGATGTATCGATATTTTGTCATCTTAAAAATTTGTCAACATCATCTCTTACAGATTAAGTAGGCCGTGAAGATTTGCTAATGAGCTGCTTAACTACTATGAACTTCAACTAGTATTTTCAAACTAAGTGGAAAACTATTTTACGAATCTATCCCGTTTTATGTGTCATTATTTTTGTGGAATGAGTCCATTGTTACATCACCTGAAAATATCTTGTTGAAAAAATAGATGAGTGACTCAGGACACCTATTTTCATAATATTCTCGTCTTTTGATTTTTGAAATGTTCCACACCTCAGTAGATGGCACTGCAGAAATTTTTCTTTAACAAATTTAAAAGTACCTAACTAAGTCGTCATAAGAATTTTTCGAAATTATTTTATTTTGCCTTTATTCCTAGCTATATTTATTAATAAATTTAATTATTGCTATCGAAAATACTACCGATTAAATAAATATCCCCAACCAAGTTCGACATGTACATATTATTTGTTTTTTTTTTTCTCTAATATATCAATACATTCGTCGCTTACAAAGAGCGTGTAGGTATTTTTAAATTATAAATACTTTTGTATATTTGAAGTTCAAATCTTTCTTAAAATTATGAATGAGCAAATTGTACAAATACATACGATATGCTTTTGGATACACATTACAGAAAATATCACATAATTTATAAATTTATTCACAAAAGTACCTCTAATTGCATAAAATAAATTCTTTTGCTTAAACGTATACTTAAAAAACATTTTTAAGCTTGATACCTCAGTTTACCGCCCACATTGTGAATATTCTCTAATAAAAGAACTAAAAATATCTATTTTGCTCACAGCTGCATTGACGTGTTAATTCATTTTAAATAAAAATAACCTAGTTCCCAATATTGGTTTTTTCGTACAGTTATCTCCTTGCAACAAAAAAGTGTTTAATTAGCGGAAGTATAAAATTGATTGTGGCAATGTTGATTTTACATTTCAGGTTATCATCTACTGAACAGAGACAATACACTCTTTGAACAAGTTATGTGTTTCTAAACAGCTTATTTCAAGAATTAACTTGCTCATTTACTTATGTTTCCGTTACCCTTTGAGACACGAAAAAATGCAATTTTTTCTAAAAAATAACTGTTTTTACAACAAGGAACTTAACAAAATGTTACATAAATATTTTTAACTTTCTCGAAACGTATAAGGCTGTTATATTTTTTATAATTCATCTGTTTTAACTATTTAATCATTATTATTATCATTTTATCAACACAATGTAGCAAAAGTCGAGCTATTGTGCTTTGCTTATACATTTGTTGACGTGTTCCACGATATTTCTAGAATATGTTCTGTTTGGTCTAACATGCCCTTAGAAGATTAGAGATTATTTTATACTATTTTTAGAAACTCATGGAAATTTCGAGAAACATCCCAAAATATATAAATATTAACATCTACAGTTAATCTAAAGTACAGCAGAAGAAGAAACAAACTTAGCTAAGGAATAAAAGCACTTACTTAAAAAATGACGATGAGATTTAAACTCACTTGCTACATTGTTATATATTCTGAAACTTGAACAATTTGGCACTTTAGTTGTTACAGAATATTTTACAAAACATTGTCTCTTATTTATTGTGGGCATATTTTTGTTTTTAAAATTAAATACTCCTTATTTATATATGTATGTACTTACAGAGATATTTTAAACAAGAATTATTGCAATATTTTTTCCAGTTTAATTTATTATCAAGAATGATTCCCAAGAATTTGTCGTCGTCTGCTTCACCACTAGTTATACTGCAGTTAATAATATTTCCCGAGATAGAATCAGCTTTATTTTGTCTATTATGCAATGTAATTAGTTTGATTTTATCTGTATTAAAATATAAATTATTGCCACTAAACCACTTAGACACTGTAAAATTAATTGTCAGTGTTTCTGAGGACCTATGTGAAATACTCAATGACAACTCATCAGCATACATTGTGAAAAGATTAACCTCTATTCTATTGAATGTTTATATGTGTAATAAAAAGTAGAGGCCCCAGAACTGACTCGTGAGGGACCATGACAACGCAATTAAAAGTTAGCCGCCTACTAGATAAATTACAGTTCAACAAAATTTCTGCCCTATGCCAATCATACCATGTAATTGATTTTAAATACCTTTTTTTGTTGAGAAATCGTTAATTTTACGAAAAATTACAAGAGACCTTTTTCGTTTAGAATGCATCAGACTATCTGAAATGAATTTTTGAATGGTAAGATATTAATAACAGAAAAAGTTACGTATGAAACAAGTTTTAGGGGTGGCTTTTTCTACCCCTTACAACGGTAGGAGAAAGTCAACAAATTGCAAGTTTGCACTTTCTGTTGCACAGTTTACTATATTTTGCTTTCACACGTGTGGTAATCGCTAAAAAGAGATAAGTACCTAAATAAGAAAGTGTAGTTCATCAATTTTTAAAATAATTTTTATTATCTTCCTCTCAAAAATAGCTTCTACTTTGGATTAAATATAGTAGCGTACTATACTGCTCATTTGTAATCCTGTAGCAATGCAAAATTCCCCCGAACAACATAAATTTTGGCACGGTCTTAAATGATTCACAATTCCCGACCCACGAGCCAACACTGAATAAATAAGTTGAAAAAATAACGTATCACCTTATTTTAAAAATATACTGCATGCAAACAGTCATGTAGAATGGACTAGTAATAAATTCATGACCAAATTATAGACCAATCTATTTTCAGTAATATTTTTTCTTCGAAGTGCTGGCAAAATGTACAATCTCGAAACCATTAGAGATTTAAGTTCTATAAAAAACATTGCCTAGTTATAAACGACTTCAATTGATACAAAATTAATTAATTTCATATTAAATATCTGAAAAATCATTTACAGAACGCAGGATTTTTTCCTTTGTTCTCTGAACTTTAATAGGTCTAATCAAGAGTTCTTGATAATAAATATCATTGCTTAAGAAAATCATAAGATTTATAGTACAATCTTCGTGGTTATGTTATTATTATTATGTTACCAGTTTTGGAAAAATTAATAGGAACTGGAAATATTATCGAGATACTAACCATAAGAGCAAAACTAATGTTCTTTTTTAATATTAATACTTAAACAATAACCGAAAAGTAAAACAGAAAGGAAAATAGAACTTTTGCTATTTAAAGAAAAGCACAGTTAGGATTTTTTTTTAGAAAAATTATTCCAGCTAATTGTTAGTCAATGCGACTTGAAACGCAAATATACCTATTTTTATAATACCAGCTTATAATAAAGGGTGCTTATTGTATTTGTACTTTAAAGGGTGAATCTTTAATTAATTAATTAATTAAGATAAAAAATTCATATGAACATTTGATCATATTTTTGTTTTTGCGAATTTTTATTTTTTTCTAATTTTCGCTAATTTGGTAATAGTAATTTGTAAAGTGATAGTGTAACATAGCACATGACTATTTTTCACTTGTTTTCCAGAAACTCTTAATGATTCAACTTACAAAATTCCAACGCAAGTTTAACTTTAAACCCGTTTTTTTACAAAACGGATTTGTAAAATTACAAACAATGCGACACAAAAAAGTTATCGTTATTTAAATAAGGTACAATATTGTATATGTAACATTAAACAAAAACTAAGTAAATATTTGAGTTTTACATCACCAATACTCCCAGTTTCCCAAATTTCGTCAAATTGCCATGTTATTGAACAAAAATATAATCAAAATACCAAACAACATTTTTTTGGACTACCTGTATCTCAAGAACCAAGCCATTGCCAACCCATGTTCATATGAACTTTTTATCTTAAAATTAGTCAAAGATTCACCATTTAAAGTTTGTACAAGTACTTAATAAACACCCTGTATATTTCACAGTCTAAATAAACATATTTTTAAGTATTCATTTTTAGAAGAATACCTTTGAATGTTTTTTGCTTAATTATAGTTCCTGGGTGTTATTTGAGCAACACTTATGTACCTAACATGATTTGATACACTGTGAACTAAAAATTATTTTTTTAACTTAAGGTGGCCATATTCCCGGCCGAGAAATAGTGAAATTTCTGGCGTTTTTAGGTACTGAAATCTTTAAAAGTAAAACGTGTAGAACAAAAGTAAGCACAAAAATGAAATCCTTGACGTTTTGTTTATTCATTGTTACCATTTAAATTTACTCAAATAAAATAATAACTAAAAAATTTGCTGTTATTCTAACCCCACATTTTAAGAATTATTTTCACGTACTTATAAATAAAAGTAAACAATTTTATATGTAGGACTAAGTAAGTAAATGTTATAAGAATATTTATATGTGGAATTATATATAAAAAAGTTAGTATTTTCGTAGATTTCAGTACCTAAAACCTTGATGGTTTGATCGTTTTTTGCACCTGTTTATTCGTTTTACTGCGGCGTCTTTGAAAATACCCAGATGGCATGACATAACATTCCTATTATTTGATAAGCTTTAGATTATTCAGTTATTAAATGTTTGAAATTATTTGTCTTTGCGGAAAACACTATTTAAAGAATATGGGGCCCTTAACTAAAATGCTATCAAAATTGTTACATTTGTATTGCAAGTCACCCTAAGTAAAAACTCCTGCAAATAGGCGCGGTACAAGAAGCGTTTGCGTTATAGGGACATTACGATAATGCTCGTATGAATAAGCACTTGCTCAAAGCATGTGCTAAGTACTAAAAGCATCTACTCCTAGTTGTAAAAACTCAAAGTAAAAGCAAACCTTCAATATGTATGAAAAATGAAACGGTTTTACTTCAGAACATCTCCTTAACTTCCAATAAGCAAATGCTTTAATTTAAAGGCGAAAAATATTACTGATATGAATAAACAAAGAGATTCTCAGGATAGTTAATTCTACATCGCAATATCATTCAAAATTATTTGTTTTTATGTAAAATCAGAAAACAAAATTTATTTGTGATGCTTTTTTAAGAACCCATTTACCAAATAAAAGAAGTTGGAATTTAAAAAAAGGGAAAGTTATATCTGCATCTGAAAAAGTTCGCATTTTCTACTTACTGATTTCATACAATGATCTGCATCTGCAAAGTTTTGTAACATATATTTTAGGAAAGTATGCTGTGGGTCTAAAATAAGAACAGCATGAATTTCCTGCCATTTAAAATTACTGCGAATCTTTCGATAAACAACTTTTGGCCTGGAAACGGAGTTTTGCAAGATTTCGTAATATATTGTTTATGCATTTCTATATTTTACGGTACTTTCCTTCCCTTGGAAAAGAGATTTAATGAAATTTATAGGATGGTTTATAAAGAAGAAAAATCACATACAAATACGAGGCATTTTCAAAGTTTTTAAATTTATGACTAACAAACAATTAATAAATTAATATTGATGTTAAATGTTAAAATACCGATGATGACTAAAATGCGCGATTCACAGCATTTGAAATGGACAAATATAGACCAAAAATGTTGCAACTTTGTCATTTTTTGAACGCAAGCTTAATTATACGTCAAAATTTGGAGATATCCAGTCATAAAAGTACTATGACACTTCTACATATATTTTTTACAGAATACTGTATTTGTTAACTTAAAGTACTTCCCTCCCTTCAATTAAATATTAAAATACATGGAAGCATTTTCATTCATTCTAAATACGAAAATCTCAATGATATTAACTAAAAATATATACCTGTCTCTCGCAGTTCGGGGTGCTCGATTAGTGTGAGTCCCATCACTTATCATCATTTAGGTGCTTGGATAATGAGCAGCTAGAATTTTCGAAATTAGAATACATAGATCAATTAAAAAACATTGTCAGCTAAGCTTTAAAATTTATTTAAAAAACAAATTGGAAATTAAAGGGGAAAATAAGTACTTTAAGATAACATATGCAGGAAAAAAAATATACATGTACGTATGACATAACCTCAAAACTTGCCAAAATCCTGATGCTAAGGAGCATTTTTACGGCCAAATTTGATTCGGGATAAAAAATTATGTGTTATGTCGTATTATTAATAGTTTATAAGATACGGTGCTGAAGTTAAAACAATAGTACATTATACTATAAGGGAGAGAAATACGTTATTTTGGCAGAGGTGCAATTTGAAGCCCGAGGGCTACAATGCAGCGAGGACAAAATAGCATCTCTCCCGAATGGTATATACTATTTTTTCCACGGTCTCATTAACTTAAAAACACATATTTTGTCATTATGAAGTAAGTAGCACCAGAATTATTGTATTCGGATTTGAGCATTTATTTAGTAGTCGTTGAGTTATTGTCATAACTACAAAATAAACAAACAAAAAGAATTGTCAAATTAAGGTGCTAGTTTGGTTTAGTTTAAAGTTTGTTTAGTGCACAATGAATAATTGTGAGTCGGAAGAGATTGTGGAGGCTGNTGCTAAGGAGCATTTTTACGGCCAGATATGGATTCGGGATAAAAAATTATGTGTTATGTCGTATTATTAATAGTTTATAAGATACGGTGCTGAATTTAAAACAAACACTATTTTTGGCAATGTCTCAGAAACGAACAAATGTTTTTTTTTTTAGTTTTTTGGTCTCATGGTAAAATCATTAATTAAAATACAACTTTCGATGAAACTGTATGATTAAAAAATAATTCAGTAGTTAATAATTTCAATTTTTCGCCTGATTCCAAATCCTTAGATAGTCGTATTTTTCAAAAAAATAATAATAATAAAATAACTACTTATCTAAACTTGACAAATATTAGCAAGCAAATGCCGGATCGTATAGTTGCTACAAATTTCATTTCCGCTTAAAATTCTTTACATTTGTAAAAAATGGCTGTGTACGAAAGCGATCATCTAAAAACTAACTTATAACTTCTAGTCCTTTTGAATACCTAATAATTTTCAATAGAAAGGATTACGGTAAGTTTTTAATTTCATCTTCTCCAAAATTGAACCCATAAGATTTTCTGGTCTGGACCTTAATCTCAGAACGACTTTATAGGTCATTTTGACCCATGACAAATGAATCTAAACGTAAAATATTCCGCTCTTTTCAATTCCGAGTTCAAAAATAGGAGTTCCTATTTGAAAATTTGAAGTTGACCTTGATCGAACTTGACCGGTGACCTCAAGGTCAAATTTAAGGTCAGTAACAGTTTCCCCCCATTAAACTCTACAAATTTTATGGGGGTCATTTTTCGTTAGAATCTAAACTGTCAAAGATATTAGCGTAGGGTGATTAAAATGGTTCACCCTGTATACTCCTGAATAACAAATCAACTAAATAACTGGCATGTCACTATTATAGTATAGTGACATGCCATAGCACATAACACAATAAACAAAGAGGTAATATTTTGCCATAAAACGTCTAAGAATTATTATTAAAGTATAGAATTCGAATTAGTTTCACATAAACGTTACCGGATGAAACAGAAAAGAAAAGTCAAATGTCTACTCACTGTATCATATTTCAATCGCAAGCTATTATGAAAAAAGTGTAGTTTAATAGTCTTATTTAATGTCCCAAAAATTAAAAACAAACTTTATCGTTTCTGAGTTACCGCCAAAAGTAATTTTATTACCAATTCCTCCAAATTCACAAACGGAGACCAAAAATATTATCTGCGCTATGTCACTTTTCCTGCTAGTTTCATTATCAACAATAGTAGGTCAATTTCGTCAACCACCCTCCAAGACGTGCTTTAAATATTTACACAGGAAGTAACGTGCTCGTTGACAAAGTTTACAGCTGCCGAACTAAAAATAGGGGTGCAACACCCTCACACACGTGCTAGTAAAAAAATGTTCAGTATTTATTTTTTTATCATAGAATAGTTCTGAAAACATGACGCATCTTCCATGCACTTACAGAACATTTTGATCAAGCTTCATATGATTCAGAATATTTTATAAACGCAAATTTGAAATAAATGTAAACAGGGTGTCATTAATAATGGTACACAGCTTAATGGCAGATTGTTAACGTCAAAATATAGTGATTGAGCCAAACATGCCTTAATCAATTGTTGCTCCTTTTCGTTCTACAGGCTGTTAAAGTTGAAAAAATATTTTTTTATCTATACCTATATTCAGAATGTATGGACCAATTGTTTTGAAAATTTGTAGTTTTGATTTTTTTTTTTTTTTTGAGGAGGCAAATACGAATATGCAAACAGTGTTAGGGTAACGTCTAGAGGGCGCTAGTTATACTGTACTATCAATGTAAAAATCTGTCTAACCCTTTGTATTTTACAATTTTGATTTTTTTAACTACAAATTAATGAAATACGTTCAATTCTAAATAAGAAAGGTATACTAGGTACAAATCGATAAACTAAACCGTTTTCGAGACACAGACGTTTTAAGTTTTTGAGATTCGGCGGGAATTAAATTAGAAAATTCTTATGTCTTAAGATACCAAGCTTGAATTAAGAATTAAGACAAACATTACAGCAATTTAAATTTTTATTATGCATATCTTAACAAATTATTAACCACCAGCGACTTTCTAGCCCTTTTATTTTTCTTGTCTGACGTTAAATAAAGTTATTTGATAATATGAACTGATTCTTGAATATTTAAATTGTAAAATATAAAAGTTAGACATATTTTTACATTGACAGGACAGTACAACTAGCGCCCCCTAGACGTGACGCCAACACTATGCATATTCATATTTGCCACATCAAAAAACGTAAAACTACAAATTTTTAAAACAATCGATCCATACGGTCCAAATATAGCAAAAAATCGAAAATATGTTTTCAACTTTAACACCCTGTAGAACGAAAAGGATCAACAATTGATTAAGGCATATTTAGCTCAATCGCTATATTTTGATGTTAACAATTTGCCATTAAGCTGTGTACCATTATTAATGACTCACCCTGTATAAAAAACAATAGGCAAAGTGCAAAGTACATTGGATTAAAAATCGACCAAAAAAGATATGATTTAGAATCACTGTAAAATTCAGAATTGCCGTAATACAATACTATCAAATAAGCATCCTCTTTATGAATAAATAAATAAATAAATTTATAAGGCATCGTACTGTTTGATTTCAATCTTAAGTAACACCAATAATGATAACAAAGGAGATGTATTTCGTACTTCATACGTTTTTGTAGAATACACAACTATTTTTTGCTTTGCGATTGTAGAACATCGTCAAAGGTTTTTATATCGAGGCGCGCAAAAGCCGCTAGCGATAAAAATGCAGTTGTAGTCAAAGCTACAGTATTAAACTAATTTATTGTTAGATACTGAATTACCGTTAAGTGAATATCAACGTATTTTTGCAATCATCGTATATACTTATATGTTATAGTTACCTTTTACTTTAATGTTCTTATTTACATAATAGTTGTGTGGCCTTCTGAGATTGTCAATAAACTGCACTTCCCTATGCACAGATATACACACACAAACACATACACACGCACAAATTACGAAATGGATTTCATTGTACCCGTATCAGTTATCACGACTGTCATTTAATTTTGCAATTATTTAACCCGACAGTAGATCACGTTTCAAATAGGAAGCACTAACTGTGACACAGGTTAATATCTTCCGATGTTTCTCGTAGATATATGCGCAATCTCATATTGGGAGTATTGGTAGGTTCACTTTTATCTGTCTTTGGTTTTGAAAAATAAAAAGGGCATTATGCAATGAAGTGGATTTTGGATATTTCACTGTGGTAAATAAAACAATATCATGCGACAAGCAAATAAGTAGAAAATATATTTGAATTTTTTTTTTGGTGGCATGTTTTGTTATAAGATTAATACACATTTGTTTTTCCCCTCACATTTTTGATTTTTCGTCTAAAATACTTCTATTTTCTTAATATCTGTATTTGGTATTGGTATCATAATAATTTGTATCACCTTTAACTACACTCAGCAGAAAAATTAAGATCTGAATTTTTTTTGATTTGTGAAAGGTTGTAACTTCGTTAATAATGGTCGAATAGAGAAAAAATGTTTTTACAATTTTTTTTTTCAAAACTGCATATGGGCTCAGAAATTTTTTTCTGGCTTAATTAATGCCAGTATCATTTAGCCTGATTTATCAGCTTCAATTTGTTTTTTTTTAAATTTTCTGTACGATTATTTCTCATTGAGATTTCGGCTATTGAGTGTAAAGTCACATTTTTTTTATCATCGATATCTCATGAAGTAATCGTTCAGCGAACGGATGGTGGGTTTTGGAAATCTGAATCAATACTCTTCAAAGGCCTTTTGGTATATTTGAGAATTTTTTTATACAGGGTAATTCAAAAAACCGCTGACAGACTTCTAGAGTAGGTAATACATGAAAAATTAAGACGAAAAGTCTTAATTGACAGGGTCGCAAATGCCTCCTTAACGAGATACAGGGTGTCAGTTTCTGTAAAATTAAACATTGTCTGCAGTAATTCCAAAACGCCTGAACATTTCTATTTCAAATTTGCTATGCGTAGTTAGCACCTTAAGATCAATGTGTGATGTACTGCTCACAATTTTATGAGCAGCAGTGTCGTAGAAACGGGGTCAACATGACCCTTTTTTAAAAATATTTTCTACGCCACTGTTAATTTTGTTAAACTATTTTCGTATAAAGTGTTCAATTGTCTATCGAATTGGTCTCTTGCAAAATTTTGATTAAAGCAACCATTTTTAAGAAAAACACGTTTGCAGAAAATTTGTGAATCCAATTTTATTTTTATTCATTTTAGTTTCGCACAGTAGGCTTGTGGTATTCAAAATAAAATTAAACATCGGCTGTCACTAATGTCAATAATAAGTATATAAGTGAGTTAAGTAAACTAGCTCTATGTGTCATTTTACGATTATTTAAATTACTACAGCTACTTCAACTATTTTTTCCATAACAGTATAAATTACGAATATTCATTTGAAGAGATGACAGATATGCATCTATGTTATGGGCTAGCGAATTTTGTTTCCCGTGATGCAGTTAGGCGGTACAGAGAAATGTTTCCTGCACGAAGAACACCAAATCGGCAAATGTTTGATAATATCGATAGAAGATTAAGAAAATCGGGTAAAAAAGGAACAAAATAAATTCTGGACGACGACGTTACGCTAGAACTCCGGAATCTGAGGAAATGGTCCTGACAAACACTTCGCGAACAACAACTGCACCCTTATTAATCTCAACGTGTTCAACATTTACTACCTCAAGATGACCCACCAAGACTACAGTGGTCTAGAGATGAAGCATCGTTTACGAGACGAGGAATAATTAACTTCCACAATAATCATTTATGGAGCGACGAAAATTCTTACGTCATTCGAATAACGAATTTTCAGCATGAGTTTTCAATTAATGTTCATGCTGGCATTATTGGCGACACGCTTATTAGTCCTTTTACGCTACCAAATAGACTAGATGGCCGTAGTCTTACCTTAAATTTTTAATGAATGATTTGAACAGTTTGTTAGATGAAGTACCACTGGATGTGCGGAGGAGCCCTTGGTTCCATCATGACGGCGCTGCGGCACATTTCGCTCGACAAGTAAGAGATTATTTAAATATGACATACCCTAGACGGTGGATTGGACGTGATGGTCCAATCCAGTGGCCCGACCATTCACCAGACTTAAATCCACTAAATTTCCACACTTGGGGTCATGTTAAGGAGCTGATTTACGTAACTCCAGCGAATTTGATTGATGAATTATGGCAACGAATTCAACAAGCCTTTCAAACAATTCGTAATACGCCCGGGAATTTTGAAAGAAAAGGAAGATTCTTAGCTCGGAGGGTAGAAACGTGTGTCGAATCACAAGATAGTCAATTCCAGCACCTACTCTGATATTTTACATTATGTCCAGTTATACAATTTTTATCATTACGTTTTCACCCTTAAATTTGATGTTTATTGTTTACGTTATTTCATTTTGTTAAAAATTAGTTGAAACCTAAATTACTTAAAAACTGTAGCTTTAATCAAAATTTTGCAAGAGACCAATTCGATGGACAATTGAACACTTTACACGAAAATGAAGCCCGTTTGACAAAATTAGCAGTATCGTAGAAAATATTGACCCCGTCTCTACGACACTGCTGCCCACAAAATTTTGAGCAGTACATCAACCATTGGACTTAAGGTGCTAACTACGCATAGTAAATTTGAAATAGAAATGTTCAGGCGTATTGGAGTTATTACAGACAATGTTACAGAACATTGACGCCCTGTATCTCGTTAAAGAGGCATTTGCGACCCTATGTTTATTAAGACTTTTCGTCTTATTGTTAATTTTTCATGTATTATCTACCCTAGAAGTCTGTCAGCGGTTTTTTTAATCACCCTGTATACTCAGCATTAGTTTGGACAAGTGCAAAAATAGCTTTTTCTGTTGTTTTATAATTCGCGTTAAATACTCATTTATGCCTTCCTACATCTTATCTAAGGTCCATTGGAAATTTCCTCTAATTTTTGACAGCGTTTCATTCGCACCAGTGGCGCGCGTTTCTAGTTTTCTATGATGTTTTAAGAATATTATGTTTGGGGTTGCATTTTCAAAATATACTTCAGTTTTTAACGAAACCAAAAATTATTTGAAAATATTTTTCGATATACCTTATAATCTAATCTGAACCTTGGACATTTTTACCAAATATATTTCAGTCAGTATGAAATATAGGCGACAATAATAAAATGTTATTACACCCTGTATTCCTTATATTTATTTATGTTGATCAGATCCTGGTCTTGACGTCAAGACTTTTAGCTACACCGATTTACACCTGGATAAAACCAATGATGCGTTCTTAATTGAACGTAACATTTAGAAAAAATTCTCAGAGACTGAAATCATGTATCTGTGAAAATAATACCCAATAAGTCATTAACGGAGGTACTTGCAGCTTGTAAGCAATAATATCTTTTTTATTATTGTTTTCCTTCATCTCCGAGTATTTCTTAGCATGTGGCACTGTTAATAATACATGCATAATTAACGTAGCACGCGACACATGTGGCCCGTTGTTTTTTTTCCAGAGTATTAATAATCAAATTTAACACGGAACGCGTTAATGTATGTTCGGAACTAAATAAATAAATGGGTAGGCTCTTCCTATTATTAGAACTATTTTCATAAGTACTCGCTATATGAGTAGAATATTTAATTTTTAGGTCGGCTTCAATTCGACGCATCCCATAATAATAAGAGAGGTTTATTATTCTTTTATAGACATTTGACTCGACCTACGTATACAGTGTTTCAGAAAAAATGTGGCATAAATTCCATTTATTTATTAGGTATTTTGCTACCTTTGAAAAAATTCCTGTTCAGTTCGATGATTCTCATTTTATAGGTAATTAGTGTGTCTATTTTGAAAGAAACAGTTTCATTGTTAAAAAGGTTAAAGCTAAAAAAATGTAGCTCTGTTATTATCAATATTTATAAAAAACATTATACAGGTACAATGTTTACAGTAAAAACTCTCTGACTAAAACCATATATTAAGAAAAAAGAAAAAATAATGGTTGACAGCGTTGAGAGAAAATCAAAAAGTATTTTCAAACTATGATAAATTTAATATAAATAATAATAAATTATTATTTTAACATTGGAATACAAATGCTCTTCTCTTTGTTATGTCCCGAAGATTTACTTAATTTTTTTCACACAAACATGTTTCATGTTTGTGCATCTGTTAGAAAAAAGACATTATAATGACTCGAGAAACTTTAATTGCAGGAGTTCCGTCCCATATGTACGGTACTTACCGTCAGATGAACACAGGAAGAAGAAGTGTCTCTCCGGAAGTTTTACTCTATAGACGTCCTGAATCCCCCGAGACGCCTCCTCAAGTAGTCGGTAAGTCAAATGGTCTTCCATACTGACTAGAAAACTGCGAAAACTGAAAAAGAAAGGACTTATAAATCTTTTATATTATACATACGTTTACTAACCTATACATATTAATACATAGTTTTATATTGTAGAGAGACAGTAACAAACTGCTACATATAATATTGCCTTTGAATGTAAATCAATAAAACTAATAAAAGCTGTTCACGTAAAAAGGTAGTTTTATAACAATACTTTTAATAAGATTAATTAACACAGACAATAGCAAACATAAAGTATGTACTTTTTTTTTAATAAAACTACAGCATGAGGCATAGTTAATTATTCATGATCTATGATTTATTTCTAAGATGAAACAAAAATTTTGAGGTGTTGTTCAATTATCCATTTTTAACTAGTCGAAGCTGTTTAAACGAATGGGATATGTGATCAAATGTTTTCAAAATATAAAGATATTCTTTCGAATCTAAACAATAACCGTAAATAAATCCAGTCACCGAAACTGGATAGATAAAACTATAGTGACCCACAAAGTGGTGTTTCTTAAGAGACATTTTATATGTGTTCATAAGAAAACACAAGCTTTAATGCAGTAAAAGATTTTTTTAAGCAATTTCTTTTCTATAACGAAAATCCGAATCTAAAGTAATTCCCAAATTTTTAGTAGAACGAACAGAACATGTGTCCAAACAGTTCTCTTTTAAAAATATTATACGTTTTTTGTTACAACAGCTGTAAATCTTCATTAATAAGTTCTGCTGCTTGCAGATTATTAGTATGATGATGACGACCTAAAAATAACGCCAGTATATATTAAACTAACAGAGGTCTCACTAAGCCCTGCAGCACGCCTGAGGTAGTCTCAATATTGCTAGAAAAGTTGTTAAAAATGTTACAAAGTCTAACAATACAAGAGTATAGTTGTTACTTCAATAATGTTATCAGTAACTTTGTCCAATGCCACATATATACTGAACCTTTATTAATTTGAGTTATCACAAAAGTTAAACGAACAGTACAAGAGAGAATCCTTTTAAAAACATCTGACTTTTAAAAATCTCGTTCTCTGGGCCTTATTAAACCAACGAAAGTGGTATAATAAGGCCCTCTTGTGAACTTGCAGTTTTTCGCAACATCTTCACAATGGCTGCTTAAATTAGAAAAAGGCTACTCAAAAAGTTTAGTTAAGTACTCTCTGAAGTAAACTAGGTAAACCAAACTTTTCTTAAAGAAATGAAAACTTCTCTATCGATAACAAAAAATAAATAAATGGGACTACTTTTTCTTTGATTCAAAGAAATAATGCCTAATTCGTTGTACAGTAAATGAAAATTCCCTATCTACGAGTAAAACTAAATGAGACTTCTCTTAACTATGTAAACTAATCGCATGTGTGTGTCGTGAAGAGTGATCGCAATTTTTAAATTTGGGCCTTATTACCTATTGAGCCTTATTTGCCTCAGTTTGTTTTTATCAATTGTTTCCAAATGACAGTGTTCCGAGAGGCAGGAAAACAATTCTTTCCTATGCAACAATTTGTGCTATATACTGGTCAATAATAGGCTAACACTAAATTGGAAATATAATTGGTACCATCAGCAATATTTGCAACTATTTAAAACATAACCTTTTCAATCTTTTAATTTATTAGAATCTGTTATTTTTTCTGCACACTACTGATTCTAACATACTTACGGAGTAAATATATATAACTCTCTCTTCCAAGTATTTTGTTAAAATATATAAATTTCATTTTAGATGGGCTATTGGAAATATATTTTTTAAGATACAAACTGGTTAAATTAAATAAAGATATATTTTCGTGAAGCAATTATATTTAAATACATCGTAACAATTAAAAACAAAATAAAGTCACTGGTCACTGGATAAAGGTCACTGTCATAAAGTCACACTGAGAATGTTCAAAAGCTTTCATACCACTGTATTTTTATGAGTTACTTCCATTATTATGCAAATATCGGTTAAATAATTATAACATGGAAGGAATTTTTAATTTCACTTAAAAATGAAATACACACGTAAAAATTGTTCTTTTACATACCAATAGAGTTTACCCACGCCTAGTGGCCTTCATCAGAATTCTGAAATTAGATAGTTTACATGATATTCTGTTACTATTATGATACGTGTTCACAAGATGAAATAAAAGCCATATACGATTCCATTGAACGGTAACCGCACAGTAAAGAAATAGTAGTAATATTCCAATTTGTATTGCTAATATTATTTGTTGAGATATAAAAAACTAAGTTTAATCATAAGTATTTACATATCTATTTACATACTTCCTACGTAAAAAAATGTAAAACAATTAGTTTCTTAAAAGCCAAAAAAAAATAATTTCATCAAAATTTGTTAATTCATACGTTTTATTAAAATAAAAGACTGAGTGGCCCTTAGAAATCATTGTGTGATATTTAAAAATTAATTATACAGAGTGGTCCGTACTGAATAGGTCACAGAGTTATTGCAGATTGTAGATATCAAAATAATAGGATTTAGCCAAAGATGGCTTAATAAAATGTTGTTGATCTACCATATACAGGGCGTTAAAGTTTGATTTATTTAAAAATTATTCCATAATTTAGACAGCTTTAGTGAAAATGGAGTAGAAACTTGGAACAGCGGATTGTTGATACCGATTTTCGCTGAAGGCGTGAAAATTATTAAATAAATTTCAAATCTAATTCTTCTGATGTCTGCAATCTGCAATTACGATCCAAATTAAGAAGAATATAAAAAACAACATTAAACATCAAAATAAAACTGAACCACTCAAACACTTCTTTAAATAAAATGTCATGTGACGAAAATGAACAAAAAAATATTTTTGGAAATGTACACAATTAACTATAAAAATTCTAATAAAGTTAGGTGTTCTAATTCAAAATATAATACAAAATGAGAAATCTATGTGCTCATACGAGTTAAGCAAAATTTCTAGGTACTTCAATTTATGTAAATAAATAATCTAATTTTTATATGAAGAAAAAACTGAAAAACATATGGATCTCATCTCATTTATTCAGAGGTAATAAAAAATTCATATACCCTGCATATTATTTGAGATTATAAAGAAAATGTGCCTAAAGTTATACAGAATGTTACGGAAATGATCGCAAAAAATTAGAGGGGTGACAAAATATCACAAAGTGAAACGATTTCGTCGAAAGTCGTCGTATTTTAATATCGAATTTTGTATCTTTAAATAAAATACATTTATTGCAAAGAAATCTGCTAAATGTCGCTAGCTAATATTTCATCTAGTAATAATTTTTTGGCATATATTATAATATAAAATATTACAAAAAAGTGTTTCTCACTCTTTTTTGGAAAAAACACAACTGCCATATTTCAAGGATGGCTTCAAAATTTGACATTAAAAAAATTACTTTGACGTCCTCTAATCCAATCTTCTTTTAAAGTATTTGAACATTTGGGTTTTCCAAAAACTAATTACCACGCTCCTCAATACAGGGTGTCCCACCACGAACTCCGTCGATGAATATCTGGGAAACCGCCCTAAGCATTTTTTTGAAATTGTGACGATGTGATACGGACCGTGGGGCCTACCAAGCTAAAATATTTTCAACGTCATCGTACTTCCAGTTATACCGGAAGTAGATACTAACTTCCTTATTTTAAATGGAACCCCTTGTATATTATTGCATTTTTGGAAAGAGCATCCATTTTTTAAGTTGAAAACATATAGCACACTCCATAATTAGGATTGACCGTTTCTGGGAAATTTAGATTTTTAAGCAAAAACTGACAGATGTAGACTGTCAGCAAAATTTTGTTTTCCTGGAAACATATGTTTATTTTTTGTGCAAATTGGACATTTTGTAGAAGAAGACCCAATTTATCGGACATGACATGAAAATTTTCCAGTTGTTATACAGGGTGGTCAAAAAAATGATCGAATATGAAGTTCAGAAAATGTGGAAAACTCGAAATTTTCAAATGGAAACCCCTAATTTTTTTAACGTATTCGCATTCTGTACTAAAATTAAGTGTAACATTGTTAAAGTTTCCCTATACTTAAACCCAGTGCCTTTCATTTTATTTCCGAATAGACATTTCCCTTTTCTTAAAATGATGTTTCCATCAGACCATGCACATTAAGGTAAATAGATAATAAACATAGGTATACCGAAAATTTGCACTGGGGGCAAATAATCTTGACTTATTTTGGTTTTCCCTTCCGAGGGAAAATCGCCAAGTAGTTACCACCGACTCTGATTTTAATGTATGAATAAGTTTATTAGAAATGACTCACGGCAGGCATACGGGCACAGATTGTCTGAGTTACAGAATACGACGCGTATCGTGTATCATCTACAGCGCGTCTTAAAATAGCCCCAAAATCATCGTCTACGGTCGGATTTTCAGGCCCCCCCACCAATTTCTTTCAGGGGCGTCCGCAGTGGGAGACGCCGGACCGCGCATTCTTCGCTCGCAATTCGCAAACGACCGACGTCTTGGTAGAGATATCGGGGATGATGACTTGAACTTCTGCTAACTGAAGCCGTGGAAGGCAACGAAACGTACTATAAGAGACTAGTTATATTTTTTTCTCATATAAACATTTTATTATTTACCGTGTTGTGATTTTGTGTTTTGTGTATTTTTCGATTTTTTCGATCTGTGAGATTTTTGTGGTGACAAGATGAAACAGCACCAGCAACAGACGTCTCAGGCTCAGCAGAGCCAGAGCCAGACCCAACAGAGTCAATTTCAGCAAAGTCAACAGACAACACAGAGGGTAACCCGGACTCAACAGCACGTTACTCGACAAGTCACCGGTCACGTGACAGGTTAGGAGACTTTTTATTATCTAGTTCAAGCTTTTTTTGCTGCAGTCTTGATTCCAAATCACCTGCGAGCTTTGTAACCTTCTCAGTTAGCTTCCGAGAAGCCCATAATGCTTTCCATTCCAACATAAATCATTGTTTGGTAGAGTGCATGTCTTCATGGCCATATATTCCATAATTAATTGCTTGCAAGGACTAAATTTTCTTCTTTTCTCGGGTCGCCAAACAAAAATCATTCCATTTTTTATGTGGAAATGAGTCCTCCAATTCCTCTATTCCTGCATAGTGCCAAAATACCTATTTAGTGTGGCGCTGGAGCTGTAGCAAAAATAAACCTGGTTGGCAGCAATTCAAAATCTAGAACTTTGCGACACAACACATTAAAATCAATCCGAAATGGTCCAAATTTATTGCCTAGTTGCTTCCTTTCTAATTTCATAATTACTGAAGACGTCACTACTGATCTTTAGCATAAAAATTAAATGAAATCTGGATACAAAGGCTTAATTTTCAAAAATAAAAAGGCGGATCTTTCCAAAGTCACTAGCGTTCGTTGGTAACTGAATCGACAGTCCCAAAGAAATCTCTGTAACTATGATTTGAAATAACAATCCATACACAAAAGAACCATTACATATATAAGTACCAATCCTTAAAAGGCGTGCCAAATTATCTTTTTCACATTGACAAAAATTAACTCGTTTGTAACATTTCTAATTTTATATAAAAATGTATAAATACAAATTATTATGCCAAAAATTGCTTCAATGTTGCTGTCAGTGCTAAGAATATTTCGAGAAGAATAAAAAATGTCCTAAGTATGTATGGTAAAAATAGAAAAAAAATGGCAAGTTACTACTTTGTTTAAAAAAGATTTAGTTCCGTATAATCTGAATCATTTAATACCGTTTTCTGATTTCTACTAATTTTTTTAATACATTTAACACTGAGCAGTTTCCTGCAGAAGTACTGTATACCCTCAAGAGGAGGCTGTTGAAAAGAATGTTCATATGTTCTTAATGACACTTGACCATTCTAACTGCATAAATCCCATTTTGCGCATCTTCCCCTACCACCAGTATGCGCGTATTTCTAAATTAAATGAAGATAGAGGAGGAAAGCTGGGGGGGGACGGCGCGGGAAAAATTGGCATAAAACAGTTTGAGTGATCGTGACAACTGTCAGATTACTATTTTGGAATAATCCCATTGCTCCAATATTCCCTCTTTTTTTTAAATAATTCAAATATTAAATTATTTGTTGGTTCTTTCTGTTTATCTTGGATATTTTGCCACCTGCGATAAATTTTAAGCGTTACCTCATTAATTGTTTGAGAAAAACTGAACTTATTTTAATTATGAGGTTTTCAGTGTCATTTAGTTCGAGAAAACAAAGTTGATGCCGATATATTTCATACAGCAAGAATTTAATGATTGAATATAGAAACTAATGACCCCATTCTTTATAAAATCGCAAAAATAAACAATTATTTTTCTCTAACTTTAAGTACATGGTTTGTAATTTGCCAAATGTACATAAATCTAAATAATAAATATATGAATATCCTGATATTGTTGATTTTGCAAAAAAAAAATGTTTTAAAATGAAAAACATAAAAAACTATTATTTTACATATAACCTTTTGATCACAAATTTTAAAATATTCAATATTAACATTTCAAAAATTTTACTAAATAATCAATGCAAAATGGATCAGAATGGAAAACAACGCGGTTAACCTTATCTTAGGGAACATTTCCAAAATACAATGCTAAAACGAATCGGAAGATAGAAAATATGATTTTAAGGAAACAGTTTCGTAAGAAGTTAGTTTCAAAAATGCTTAGAAAATCTTACAATTTGATGTGCATTGTGAAAAACACATTTTTATAAATAATTACAAAATGGCTAAAGAGATTCCAAACGATTTTCGGTTGCAATAAGGGATTGCCTCACAGAGGAACGTTATTTTTTCATTCCCAGTGGCGGACATACAGTTGGTATTCAGGGGTGCTTTTTCATCTAACAAAATTATCATTGATATGTTGGGTAAATAGTATAATATTGATCTGACAGAACACAGAAACACAAAAAGGTACCCTTTTTGAGTACCAATAATTTGTACTGTTTTCGAAAAAAATTGCAATAAATTTATTTATCTATGATTTTACTTTAATAATAGTTAAAAGAAGAAAACCAGTTCCATAATAAATTTTATATATCGAAGTGCATACAAAGGTTTATTGCCAGCAAAGGAACCCAAATTACCCCCACACCTCCGCCAGTGATTGCAATCAACAATTTAGACCTATGCGAAGTTTCATGTCTATCTAATTAGCCATTTTGTTATGTAAAAAAGGTTTCTTTTTGGCAATGCACCCTTATGACCCGTAACTTTTTTTGGAATCAGGTTCATGTGAAATTTTTTACATTTTAAAGGTCTTTTGTATCTGCTGTTTTAGTTTGGATCCGTATTTTAGAAGCAGAAGTATTCACTTGTATTCCGCGTTGTTAAAAAATACACATCAGGTTTTTAACAGAAAATTCCAATTTTGTGTTTCGAATATGTAAAAAACAATTTTTAAACCAATAAGATATGTTCCAATTGTGTTTTGTTGCTTCTTGATAATTCCCAGATTTTTTATATCTTCCTTCTAGTGTTCTTTGTCAATACTTCAACACTTCTTCAATCAATCTTTCTTCGTCAATTCTTAGTCTTCTTAGGGATTTATTATTTTAGCACGTTTATGAAACATGGAGCTTAAGTATTTATTTGTATTCTAGATTTTTCTACATATCATTCTACCTTTTATTTGAGCGCATCCAAAATAAGTACGAGTATATTTTATGAATTAAATATATTCTACGAATAAAGATTTAAATAGAGCATTAGTTTTAGATATTGCAGAAAAGTACATTCTACAGAAGGAAAATTCAGTGATCGAAAATAGTAAGAAATTATTTAAATAAAATCTAAGGCCATAGCGCAACTGAATTAGATTTGGTAAGTTTTAAAAAACCAACTTGAGAAAGTCAGCCTATACACAAGTAATAATTCTTTTATACTAAGAAGATTACTACATACGCTGCACATAATATTATTTATTCTGATGTTACAGTTAATAAATAAAAATCCTGTTTATATACGTACAAACAAGTAAAACTGTTAATTTTCAGAAAAAGAACTAGGTACTACACATTTGAAGTATTTAACTGTTTCAATGTCAGTTAGTTCACTTGAAAAATGTATTTATAAGGCGAAAAATGAATAAACTAGGAACTGGAATAAATTACTGAATTTTCAAATATTTTTTGAGTTTTTAAAAGCAGAATATTAGCGTTAAAATAATATTTTCCGAATTTCTTAAAAACTACATAGTTCAATAATTTTAAAAATATATAAAATTCTAATTAAAAATTTTTTGTTATGCTACTTAAAAAAAAATTAAAAACGACGAATACCACACCACATGTTGAAAAGAGTAAATAATTATAAATAATAATAAGCAAACAGCCAAGAAAATGTTGTTAAAAACTATAAATATGTTTGTCATTAAAGTGTGGCTGACAGTGATATTACCTGCTAAAATTTATATTTGAACTTTTATAGTCCATGTTAGTTGCAGCACATGTGGCAATTAAAGTGTTAATAGATATAAATAAGGTAGTTAATAGTTAAAATTGTATTAAAATTTGACTAAAGTACCTTAGAATAACAAAACATTGTCTTTTAATATAATTCTCTAATATATGTGCAAACGAAATAGGCCTAATTTATAAACGAATAAGAAAATTTCCCTAGTTCCCTAAAATATTAAAATATGTTACAAACCATTTGAAATATCTACTACATTTAATATAACTATATACAAATATACTGCGGTAAACAAGGACTTGAAAATGCATTGAAATATATATTTTTTAATACGGTTATCAGTACCTTGAAGGTTCGTAAACAGAACCGGAAAAGTACATTACCATCTACCCTCGTACTATGAATTCTAATGATAATATTTACTAGAACTTGTGTTACTTCATTTGTTTACTTTCTACGCCATTACCAACTCGAACATTATACCTACGTACACAAACAACATTAATTTGTGCATCCGCATGTTTAGAGTTATAAAGCGTATGAACTTATTCCGAAAAATAAGAGTTTGTTAATATTTTTTACATAACTGGCGTAGCACTCTGCAGTAAAGTGGAAATCTGATTGGTGGAGTAAAAATAGTTGCTCCTAAAATGGACGCCTGAAACGCGATCCAAGATCTAAAATAGTAACAGCCCGGTACCCCATTGCTTTCTTACTGTCATCTTAAAAATTCCGCGTGTAGGTAGTCACCTATAATTTCTCTCACTACTTTTGTTATGATTTATAAAATTTGCAATTTTTTTATTCCCCATATAATTTATTACAAAGTAGAAGAAAGAAGCCGGTTCAACGAAACGAAACTATTCTTTATTTATTTCAATATAGAAACTAATTTTAGCACCACTTAACCTTTAACCCTTTAACTTTTTTCAATTCGAAATTTTTTGCATACGGATATTGAACTTTGTTTTTTTTTTTTTTCAAAAAGCCTAGTTAACACAAACAGAATGAGGCACCTCAATATAATTCTCTTAAAGTACTATATTGAATACTACTTTTAGTTTTCGGTTAAATATATTTAGTTATATTCAGGGGCCCGCAAATAACCCTGATTTAAGTCCTCCGGATATACTTTAGTGGGATTACCTTTTATGAAGTGTAGTGGTTCCACTCAGACAATATTTGTCGTAAAATAACTTGTGAAATAGAATCAATAAAATTGAACCACAAATAACAAAACATTTAATGAACGTAAATAATAATAAACTGAATGCCATTTTGAACATTTACTCTAAATATTAATAAAATATCCCAAGTTCCGTTTACAAAAAGAATACCTATATTCTTTTTCATGTTGAAAACCAAGCAAAAATATGGCTGAGTTGTTAAATAACATTTGAAAAGAGTTAGGCCAAATATTCAACATTGATTTGATTTGATTTAATTTGATTTGGAAACGTAGATTTGAGAATACCAAAAATATTAATGGGTTTCAGAAAAACATATAAGTTTAGTTTGCCACACCTTATCAGAACATCCTGAAGAAAGTTCAATATCATGATACTTTACTACACTGTAAAAAAAATGGTGAGTGAAAGCAATAAAGGTGCGGAGTGAATTCATTGAGTGAAATTACTGAGTAAATTTTCACTCAATATTGAGCATTTTGATAATTTTGCTAATTTGTGATGATATTTGAACTAAAACTGAGTACTTTCACTGAAATATAGGTACCGGTTAAATAAATTCTGTAGATAAACTCGTATTTGGTACACTTGCACCTAAATCGGAGTAAATGTACTCATTAGTGAGTGAGTTCACTCCATTCTATGGTTGTCGTGCGTTGTCTTTGCCTGTTCCCATCGTCCCCGTTAGGCCATCTCGTGACGTGATGTTGGCGTGTAGTGTTGAACAAATGTCCGTTAATCCGGTTATTCTGATGAAAATTATATTTAAAAGGATAGTTAAATTGTTATCTATACCTACTTACGTACCTTTAACGTACAATATACAATCAGTTAACCAATTCCTCTAACCTAGACCTAAAATATTGTCTCTAAAACAGATCTGTGTAGAAACCAGTGTGGCAGCTTAGTAGAACTTTAATACAATGATATTTAAAATAAAATTTATAGAAAATATAAAGTGGTGCAAAGCCATTACAAATATTAATGAAATGGAAGCAGAGGGGGGGGGACTCTGGGCGCCGCCCCCTTGAAAAATTACTCGATAATAATTAAAGAGAAAAAGGCAATTCGTAATTGGTTTTACATACTCCGAATAGAGTAAAAAATCACTTGATAATTAGCGGAAACTCGGATTAGAGTAAAATTCACTCACTTCTGTTGCAATAGTTTCACTCATACTAATAGAGTGAAAATTTCACTCAATCGTGTACGGACTGAAACTGACACATTATTGAGTAAAATTGAGTGAATTTAAGTGAAATATTTTTTACAGTATGTCTAATAAATAATAACGCTTCTTAACAATGCTTGAACTCTCTTCATAATACTAAAACAATCGTAATAAAATAATTAGGAAAATTGAAAATGGCGTTTGTTTCTGAACTACTAAATTCTGTTTCTTCATTTTACCTTGCCTTGCTTTTGTAGAACTAAACATATATGTACATACGGGAATAATCAAAGAAAAAATATCTAATATCACATCGACACAACTTTTGGTTAATTATGTATAAAGTAATAAATTGATGTTTTTGTCTCTAGGAGGACAAATGACCCAAGAGCAACTTCAGCAAATTGGATTTGGCCCCAACGCACAACCGCCGGTGTTCGAGAAAGTGTTTAGTAATGCCCGCTTTGCCCAGGGTGGTGTGGCTACTTTCGAGGGCCGAGTAACAGGCAAACCACAGCCAACCGTTACTTGGACAAGAAACGGAGCCCCACTCCTAAGTTCCCAAAAACACAAACTATCATACAACGAATCGACTGGAGATATCACTTTCCAGATTCATCAGATTGGACCAGGAGATGAAGGCGAATACGTATGCAACGCCAAAAACCAATACGGCGCTGCTATATGTTCCGTTTACATCTCCCCAGAGGGAATGCAAATTCCCCAACGACAGGGCTTTTCACAATTTGAACAAAGCACTACTTATTCCAATGGCACTGTTATCACTGAAGACTTTAAAATTGATACATTCGAATATAGGCTATTGAGGGAAGTGTCTTTCAGGGAGTCTATTACGAGACGATCGACTTATGAAAAAGATTCACAAATATCTACCACTGTAGAGCGATCGCTCGGCCCTCCCGCACCACCGCAAGTTTCACAGAAACCTCGCAACTCCAAGTTGCTAGAAGGTTCTGATGCTGTATTTAGTGCGAAATTATCAGCAAATCCTAGACCTAGAATTACTTGGTTCAAGAACGGCCAACGAATCACTGAATCGCAAAAGTATGAAACCACTTTCTCGAACAACCAGGCAACACTACGCGTTAAACAAACCGCCTCGAATGACTCCGGCCATTACACAATGCTCGCTGAAAATCCGCAAGGTTGTATAGTGTCCTCCGCTTATCTTGCAATCGAACCTGTCACCACTCAAGAAGGACTACTTCACGAATCTACATTTAAACAGCAACAGACCGACGTAGAAACCGACACCGGCAAAACTTTAGCACCCAATTTTGTTAGAGTATGTGGCGACAGAGATATCACTGAAGGTAAAATGACGCGCTTCGATTGTCGTGTTACTGGTCGCCCCTATCCTGAAGTTACTTGGTATATAAACGGCCGACAAGTCACAGACGACCATAATCACAAGATTCTAGTTAATGAGTCGGGAAATCATGCCCTCATGATCACAACTGTTAGTCGAAACGACTCCGGTGTTGTAACGTGCGTTGCTAGAAATAAAACCGGAGAAACCTCCTTCCAGTGCAACTTGAACGTAATTGAGAAAGAACAAGTAGTAGCACCTAAATTTGTAGAAAGATTTACTACCGTTAACGTCGCAGAAGGTGAACCTGTGGTATTGCATGCAAGAGCAGTCGGCACCCCAACGCCACGAATCACTTGGCAGAAGGACGGCGTACCTCTCGTTACTAGCCCCGATGTTCGCATTGCGATTGACGGTGGAGCCTCTACCTTAGACATACCGAGAGCTAAAGCATCAGATGCAGCATGGTATCAATGCACTGCCCAAAATGTGGCCGGCTCCACCGCTACTCGCGCAAGATTATTTGTTCAAACACCTCAAGGTCCACCACCAGAACCAAGACGCCTTCACCTACCTCGACCTACGAAAGTCATCGAACCTGAGTAAGTATATTCGAATACAGTAAACCAACAAAAATATAATAACGACACTTTCAGACCCGAACCTGGCCCAGAAGTTATTTACCTTCGTCATGTTGAACGAGCTCGACCCTATGTGGCTCCTGGTGAGGAAGATCGTATTTATCCACCACCACAATTTATCATCCCCTTGAGAGATGCTATTCAATTTGAAGGAGGAAAAGTCCACTTCGAGGCTAGGATTGAACCAGTTGGCGACCCATCCATGGTTGTAGAATGGTTCTTGAACGGAAAACCTATTGCAGCAAGTAAGTAGTAATCTTTTGCCTACAAACATTCTCAAATAAAATAACATACTAAGTACTTTAATTTAACCTTGCAGGCTCCAGAGCAACATCAATCTTCCGCTTTGGGTTTATTGCATTAGATCTTATCAGTCTCGTGTTGAACGACAGCGGGGAATACGTTTGTCGTGTCTCCAGTGCAACAGGATGTGTTGAATCACGAGCAGTGCTTACAGTCAACCAAAGAGAATCAATAGAACAATCAAGCCAACATCCTGATAGTTTACAGTATATTCAACAGCTAGAAGATTATTCCAAATATCAAAGAACAGACAGTTTAGAAGAAAAAACAAATCAGAAACCTCATTTCATCCGTCCACTCCAAGATCTTGGAGAACTACAAGAAGGTAGAAATGCTCACTTCGAAGCACAACTTACCCCAGTGAGTGACCCAACGATGAAAGTGGAGTGGTACAAAGATGGTCGACCAATTACCGCCAGTTCACGAATCACGACAATCTTCAACTTCGGCTACGTCTCTCTCAACATAATGCACCTACGGGCCGAAGATGCAGGATCGTACACTGTGCGGGCTGTTAACCATTTAGGAGAAGCTATAAGCACTGCTAGTATTCAAGTCCTTGTTCGTTCTACCGTCACTGGTGACTTAGGTATTCCCGAACAACAAAAATACATTGAGAAAGTAGAACAACTCGAGGCATATCAGCAACAACAACATCAAAAATATGTCTTAGAATCACCAGAAAGTTCACAACCACCAGAATTTAAAACGCCAATAAAGGATCAGAATGAAATACGAGAAGGTGGTTTTGCTCATTTTGAAGCCCGTTTAGAACCTGTGGGTGATTCAACGCTCAAAGTGGAATGGCTCAAAGATGGCCGTCCAGTAGAAGCCAGCTCCAGAATCACCAGCTTTTTCAATTTTGGATACGTTGCTTTAACAATTAAAGAAGTAACGATCCATGATGTAGGCCATTACACATGCCGCGCGTACAACGCATTGGGACAAGCAACAACAACAGCCCAATTGAGTGTTGTTAGTAAGAAAGACATCATTTTTGATTCACAACATCCAGGAGGATTAGAAAAAATACAACATCTTGAAGACTCCAGCCGTTATAGCCGCACTTCGAAGGAGGAAGTCGCTGTAACACAAAAACCAAAGTTTTTGGGACCACTTAAAGGCACAAACAAGATTGTAGAAGGACAACGTGCCCATTTCGAAGCTCGCGTTGAACCTCAAAGTGACATGACGCTGAAAATCGAATGGTATTTTAATGGTAAACCTATCCAATCAGCAAACAGAATTCAAACGTATCACGACTTTGGGTATGTCGCTCTCGACATCTTAAGTGTGCGTGAAGAGGACGCTGGCACTTACACGGTAGTTGCCAGAAATGCCCTAGGGGAAGCGCAAGTTTCAGCTAGCATGGTGATTGAAAGTAAGTGTACTAGTAGTACTAGAAATATTAAATTCTGTTATACCTATTTCTATTTAAAATATGTTCAATACGTTATCAATTTTTTTCTGTTATCTTTACAGCCCGTGCTAGTATAGACACTAGGAGCATGCACAGAGGCGCTTATGACAAAACCAAACATTTGGAAGAATCGAAATTTGTAGAACCACAATATCACATTGAAGAACTGTGCAAGTCCAAGCCTATTTTCGTAGTGCCACTCTCGGATCCTCAACCTGTTTCTGAGGGAAGAAACATACACTTAGAATGCCGTTTAGAACCTATGGGAGATCCAACTATGAGAGTCGAATGGTTCTACAACGGCAGACCCGTAACTGTAGGCTCAAGATTCAGAACGTACAATGACTTTGGATTTGTAGCCTTAGATATCATTCATGCAACAGCTGTAGACTCTGGTGAATACACAGTGCGTGCTGTCAATCAGCTTGGATCAGCTCACACATCTGCTTGTGTAAGAGTTATTGGCAGATCTGACATTATTACCGATACCCAACACGAACAATCGCTTGAACAAATCCAACAGCTTGAAGATTCTTCGCGTTATCGCAAACATGTAACGGAAGACGTAACTGTACTTCAAGCTCCTCAATTTACTCGTTCCCTCCATAATATCGAAACGGTTGAGGGTACGAACGTTCACATGGAATGCCGCCTTCAACCTGTTGGCGATTCGACCATGAAAGTAGAATGGTTTGTAAATGGCGTACCGGTCAAAACCGGTCATCGTTTCCGACCGGCCTATGATTTTGACTATGTGGCTTTAGATTTACTAAGCGTATACCCTGTCGATTCTGGTATTTATACCTGCCAGGCGAGAAATCAATTAGGGGAAGCAGTTACATCATGCTCCGTAAAAGTAATAGCTAAGAAAGATCTGCTTTTCGACACCCAACATCCAGCTGGACTGGAAAAGATTCAGTACCTCGAAGATTCTTCCAGATACAAGCGCACTGAATTTGTTGATGAACAAGTAACTGTAAAACCAACATTCGTAACAAAACCAAAGAATTTGGAAAACATGACGGAAGGAAAGCATGCCCATTTCGAATGTAAAATTGAACCTGTAACTGATCCAAATCTAAAAGTAGAATGGTACAAAAACGGAAGACCGGTAACAGTCGGACATAGATTCCGACCAATCCATGATTTTGGTTATGTAGCTCTGGATATAGTCGACTTAATTGCCGAAGATTCGGGAACATACACCTGTCGCGCTACCAACCTTATTGGATCTGACGAAGTAACATGTGCTTTAAAATGCAGACAATCTGGTCAAATTATCACTAGTACTCAAAACGAAACCGGTCTTCAGCAAATCCAACACTTAGAAGATCGTTCACGCTATCAAAGAACCGAACAAGTTGAAGAAATAACCACTCAGGCACCAATTTTCACAACATCCTTAAAAAATATCGACATTAAAGAAGGTCAAAGGGCTCATTTTGAGTGTAGATTGATTCCAGTATCGGACGTGACCATGAAAGTCGAATGGTTCCACAACGGACAGCCTCTCAAATCTGGATCAAGATTTACAGAAACCAACAATTTCGGCTTTGTAGCACTTGACATTTTATACACCTATCCAGAAGATGCCGGTACATATACCTGTAGAGCTACAAACATACTAGGTGAAGCAGTAACATCGGCTGTATGCAATGTACAGTCCAAGAAATCTATTTATCTTGAATCCGTACATGAAGGGGCCCTAGAACGTATAACTGAATTGGAAGATTCTTCCCGTTATCAAAGAAAGACTGTCCAAGAGGAAACTATTAGCCAAGCTCCATGTTTCACAATGCCTATCAAAGATTTGAAAGTTGCGGAAAATCAAGCTGCTCACTTTGAGGCAAGACTAATTCCTGTAGGAGATTCTCGTTTAAAAGTAGAATGGTTACGAAACGGTGTACCAATTCAAGCCTGTAAGTATAAACTTTGTCATAAAAATATTGTTACTTACTTAAATGCCTTTATTTTCTAATAGCCAACAGACTTACGACCATGCACGACTTTGGATATGTAGCCCTAAACATGAAATACGTAAATCCGGAGGATTCTGGTAGCTATACATGCCGTGCCGTTAATGACTTAGGAGAAGCTGTAACTTCAGCTACATTATTCGTTCAATGTAAGTAAGAAAGCGCTTATAATTATTATAAACATATGAAATATCGCAAACTATTTCGTTAATTATTTTACAGCCAAAGCTTCCCTACAACTGGAATCACAACATGAAGGTGCTCTACAAAAACTTCGTCAATTAGAAGACTCTAGCAAATATCAAAGACAAGAAGAACAGGAAACTATAATCACTCAAGCTCCAATATTTACAACCAAACTAAATGGACCTACAGAACTCGTAGAAGGTCAAAGCGCGCACTACGAATGCCGCATTGAACCTTATCCAGATTCCAGCCTTAAAGTAGAATGGTTCCACAATGGAAAGCCATTAACCACAGGTCACAGATTCAGAACTGCATATGACTTTGGATTTGCCAGCTTAGATGTGCTTACCGTTTATGCAGAAGACTCTGGAGAATACACCTGCAGAGCAACAAATCGCATAGGACAGGCAACATCTTCCGTGGTAACCAACGTAAAATGTAAATTTAAAAAGGTAAACATTAATTGAAGCAGTATACTAATTATTTATTTTTTTTAGCAAAATCTTCAATTATTCGCGAAACTCAACATGAAGGAGCCCTTGAAAAGATTCAACATTTAGAAGATGAATCACGATACAAGCGTGTTTCACATGAAGACGCAATTACACTCGAGAAGCCTCAATTCGGACGCGGTCTGAAAACTATTGAAAATTTAGCAGAAGGCGCTAGCGCTCACTTAGAAGCAACACTCACACCAGTCAACGACCCAACAATGAAAGTAGAATGGTTCTGCAACGGCAGACCGATTCAAACCGGTCACAGATTTAAGACAACCTACGACTTTGGATATGTGGCTTTAGACATCCTTTATGCATACGCCGAAGACTCTGGAACATATATGTGCAGAGCAAGGAATGCTGTTGGTGAAGCAGTCACAACTGCGGCTGTGTCTGTCGTTTCTAAATCTGGCCTTTATCTTGAAACACTAGACGAACAACGTTTGAGTAAAATAAAACAACTAGAAAGTTATGAACGCCCCAAAAAGGAAGAGATTGAACCTCAACCGCAAAGACCAGTTTTCCTTACGCCGCTAACAAGCTTAGACAATCTGAAAGAAGGAGAACATGCGCATTTGGAATGTAGAGTCGAACCTATCAATGACGCCAATCTAAGAATCGAATGGTATGTCAATGGAGTTAAACTTAAGACAGGCCACAGATTTAGAACCACTCATGACTTTGGATATGTTGCTCTTGATATCCTATATGCATGGCCAGAAGATAGTGGAACGTACATGTGTAAAGCCATTAATCTCGTTGGTGAAGCCGTTAACACCTGCACTATTAAAGTAGGTGGAAGGAAGAGCATATTATTAGATACTCATCATCCAGAAGGCCTTGAAAAAATCAGAGAATTGGAAGCACAGGGACATCCTGCTCGTTTAGAAATTGAGGAACCTACTCCAACTCCTCCTATATTTGTCACGGAATTACGTGGCACTACTGAAATTTATGAAGGCCAAACGGCTCACTTTGAAGCTCAAATTCAACCTATTCATGACCCTAATCTAAGAATCGAATTCTATCACAATAGCAAACCACTTCCATCAGGTAATAGGTTCCACATTACATTTGACTTTGGATACGTAGCTCTAGATATTGGACATGCAGTTCCTGAAGATGCCGGGGAATATTCAGTCAAAGCCATTAACAATCTTGGACAATGCGTATCCTCCATTAATCTTAGAGTAATTGCCAAGAGCAATATTATCCTTGAATCTCAAAGACCTGAAGGTTTAGAGAAAATAAGACAATTAGAGGAGCAACAACCCTACAAACGTCCGGAACACGAAGAACCTGTAACAAGACAGCGGCCTGTATTTACACAACCCCTCCAGAATATTGACTTTATCCACGAAGGGCAAACTGCTCACTTTGAATGCCGCCTTATTCCTGTAGGTGATCCAACCCTAAAAGTAGAATGGTTTAGGAATGAAAAGCCACTAGAAGACAGCTCACGTATAAAGAAAGTACATGACTTTGGATTTGTTTCTTTAGATATTTCCCATGTCAGGGATGAAGACGAAGGTGTATATATTTGCAGAGCAACTAATCCACTTGGAGAAGCTGTCACGACTGCATCTATGAAAATTAGAAGTAGGTATTTTTAGGCTTTTATGAACCCCAAAAAAACAAATAACAGATTTTTCAAAAACTAAAAATCAAATAGGTTACAATTTTGTTCTAACTAAAATTTTAAATGATTACATGAAAACTAATAACTCTGAGACAATTCTTTATTGATGTCTTAAATTTACAGTTTTTATATATAATTTATAAATACATAATTATAGTAGTAATTCTCCTTCTACATAACTAACATGATTTATTTTTTCAGCCAAAGCCAGCATCCAGTTGGAAACACAGCATCCAGAGGCTCAACGTAAAATTGCCCAGCTCGAACAACCTCAAGCACCTAGACCAGAAGAACCTGATAGAGAATTTGAAAAACCCATATTTACTCAATTACTTACTGGTCCCACAGAGCTCTGGGAAGGACAACATGCCCATTTTGAAGCTAGGGTTGTCCCAGTTGGTGATCCCAACTTAAGATTTGAATGGTACGTCAATGGTGTTGAACTGAATCTTGGATCTAGATTCAAAGTTACCAATGACTTCGGATTCGTAACTCTCGACATTATGTCCACTGTAACCGAAGATTCAGGAGTGTACATGTGTAAAGCCATCAACAAAGCTGGAGAAGCTGTGTCATCTATATCAATGAAAGTAAAACCAAGATCCCATATCGTAGGTGAACCATTGCAACCCGATGCCTGGCAAAAGATCCAGCTGAAGGAAGCTGAAATGAACAAAGTACCTGAAATGTTTGTTGATACTACACCTCAACAGCCTCCGGTATTCACGACACATCTCAAGAGTTACGATAACTTGATTGAAGGGCAACATGTATATTTAGAAGCGCAAGTGGAACCTAGAGCTGATCCGAACTTACGTATTGAGTGGTTTAAGAACGGAGTATCACTGGCTACTGGAACTCGTCTACGTAGCACATTTGACTTTGGGTTGGTCACTTTGTCCATTAATGGTCTTAGGGACGACGATTCAGCTATTTACACATGCAAAGCTACTAATAAATTAGGTGAAGCTATTTCAACATGCTCTCTTAAAATCGAAGACCGTCACTGGCTTCTTGGTCAAACACTTCACCCAGATGCTATTCCGAAGTTAGAAGCTTTAGAAAGACCACCCGAAGTTCGTCCTGAAGCTCCAGAGCCAACTTATGAGCTTCCTATGTTTATATCCCATCTTAACAACGTCGAATGTTTAGAAGGAGATAATGTACACTTTGAATGTAATGTTGAACCTTCCAAAGATCCCACTATGAAAATAGAATGGTTCGTTAATGGCAAACAATTGCAAAGCGGAGCTAAATTTAAGTCAACTTACGACTTTGGTTATGTTGCTCTTGACATTACTCATTCGTATGAAGAAGATTCCGGAGTATACACCTGCAAAGCCACCAACAGCAAAGGCTCTGCCACAACATCTGGTTCCTTGCGTTGTATTGCTAAGCAAAACATTTACCTGGACACCCAACATCCCCAGGGAAAAGCTGGCCTCGAGAAAGTTCAAGAAGTTGAGGAAGCTGCAGCAGCGAAATACAGACGACAAACTTCAGCACCTGAAAAAGATTATCCTAAACCTATTTGGGTTATACCACTTAATCCAGAATTTAGATTAATAGAGGGGCAACCTTTACATTTAGAAGGCACTGTAGAACCAAAAGAAGATCCGAACTTAAAAATAGAATGGTTCTTTAACGGCAAGTCGCTCGACCACGGAACTAGATTTAAACTAGCAAATGATTTCGGTTTCGTAACTCTTGATTTAACTGATGTATATGAAAGAGATCAAGGTATATACACCTGCAAAGCATCTAATAAGGCTGGTGAGGCATTTACATCTACAACTATTTACTGCACTAGCAAAGCCAATTTGATTGAAAGAACTCAACATCCTAAAGGACAAGAAGGACTTGAAAAGATTCAAGATCTCGAAGATTCTCTAAACAGACCCGAAGTTCCGGTTGCCGAATCAGATGAGGGACACGCTCCAGTATTTACATCTGAATTTACACATTTGGTAAATCTCAGCGAAGGCGAAATTGCTCACTTCGAAGCTGGCCTGACACCTATTGGTGATCAAACTATGACTGTTGAATGGTTCTACAATGGCAAGACAATTGAGGCTTCTCACAGATTTAGAACTGTACATGCCTTTGGTATGGTTGTTCTAGAAGTTCTTGGCACAAAGATTGAAGACTCTGGCACCTATACTTGTAAAGCTACAAACAAATGGGGTGTAGCAGAACAAAGCGTTACCCTTGAATGCGTCGAAAAATCTTCTGGGCAAAAACCCAGATTTACAACCCAGATTCAAGATATCGTTGGTCTCAAAGATGGGCAATCTGCTCATTTTGAATGTACATTGGTACCTGTCAATGATCCCAATCTTAAAGTAGAATGGTACCACAACGGACAACACATTCTACAATCATCTCGCATCAAAACCGTATCCGATTTTGGATTTGTTGTTATGGATATTTCATACATCCAAAGTCACGACTCTGGAGAATATGTTTGCAGAGCATACAATAAGTATGGCGAAGATTTTACAAAGGCAACCATTTCAGCTCATGGAAAGGGAGGCGTATTTAGTGAAAGTTTGCAACCAGAATCTCTTGCTAAAATTAGGGAACTTGAAAGCTTACAAGGACAGCAAGCCCAAACACCAACAACTCCCGTTACTGAGCCACCTAAATTCATTACCCAAATTGAAGATGTCACAAAACTTGTTGAAGGTCAAAGCGCCCACTTTGAGGCTCGCCTTACGCCTGTCACTGATCCAGATTTAGTCGTTGAGTGGTACTACAACGGCAAAAAGTTACCTCATGGTCACAGATACCGCACCTTCCATGATTTTGGTATCGTAATACTTGATATACTATACTGTTACGAAGAAAACTCTGGAATTTACGAATGCAGAGCATATAATAAGTACGGAGAAGATTCTACAAAGGCTACCTTGAAATGCGTCTCGAAGACTAATTTAATCCTGGACTCGCAACTGCCGCGGGTAAGAAATACATTTCATAATTAATATTCGTTATCATAAAATTTATTTCTTTTGCAGGGCATGGAAGGTGGATTGGAGAAAATCCAAACCTTGGAAGATTCTTTAATCCGACAGAGAGACGAAAAAGAAGAAGTTGAAAAAGGAAGAGCACCTGTTTTTACAGTACCTTTATCTAACATTGACAGTCTGCGTGAAGGCGAAAATGCTCATTTCGAAGCAAGACTAATTCCTACAGATGATTCGAAACTGAAAGTTGAATGGTTCTGGAACGGAAAACCTTTAAGGACTGGATCCAGATTCCGCACATTCTGCGACTTTGGATTTGTCATTCTAGAAATTTCTCCAGTGTATCCTGAAGATTCTGGCGAATACTCATGCAGAGCATTCAACGACTATGGCGAGGCTGTTACAACTGCCTCTATGAAAGTATCAGGAAAGAGAAGTATCATTTTAGAATCGCAATTGCCCAAAGGCATGGAAGGAACGATAGATAAAATCGCTGAACTTGAAGGTTTAGGCGCTGCACCATCCCAACCAACACCCGAAGACGATACAGGAAGACCACCAGAATTTATAACTTCTCCTTCAGATTTGACCTTAAATGAAAATGGCCTTGCTCACTTCGAATGTAAACTTATACCTGTGAACGATCAAAGCATGCGCGTGGAATGGTTCCACAACGGCAAACCCCTTTGGGCTGGATCTAGAATTAAAACAATTAATGACTTTGGTTTTGTCATCCTCGAGGTATCCGGAGTATACCAAAGAGACTCCGGACTATACACATGCAAAGCTACTAACCGTCATGGTGAAGCGACTGTCTCCTGCCAATTACAAGTCAGAGGCAGACAGGGCATTATTATGGAACCACAGTTACCATCTAACTTCCGAACTGGTACAGAAAGTATCCAGAAACTTGAAGAACAGTTATATAAAAAGGAAGAAGTGTTGGCTGAAGAAGAAAAACCAAACCCACCAAGATTTACTGTTGAAATTAAAGACAATATCGATATCCCAGAAGGCAGTCCTATTCATTTCGACTGTCGTGTAGAACCTACTAACGATTCAACAATGAGGATCGATTGGTTCCATAACGGCCGTCCTTTCGCGACAGGTTCAAGGGTTCATCAAATCAACGATTTTGGATTCATATCTCTTGATATTGACTACTCATACAGTCGCGATGCAGGCGAATATATTTGCCGCGCCACAAATAAGTGGGGATCAGCCACCACCAAAGCTACCGTTACCTCTAAGACTAAACGTAACATCGATTTTGATAGTCAGCTTCCATCTGGTATGACTGCTGAGAAATTAAAGGAATTAGAGAAAGGCCCTGTATCTCAAGCCCCAGAAGAAGACAAAGTTTTCTCACCACCCAAATTTATTACTCAAATTGAATCAACCACTATTGAAGAATCTGAATCAGTACACTTCGAATGCAGAGTCGAACCAAAAGATGATCCGAAACTACGCATCGAGTGGTACAGAAATGGCAAACTTTTGCCTTCAGGACATCGTTACAGAACTGTTTTTGATTTAGGATTTGTATCTCTTGATATCTTATATGTTTATGCTGAAGACTCTGGGGAATACGTATGTAGAGCCGTAAATGATCACGGCGAGGATTTCACAAGGGCCAACGTTTCGTGCAAGAAACTTCCAAATATTATCTTGCAAAACCAAATACCCAAGGGTATGAAGAGATCAGAAGCCCTTATGCAGATGGAAGCGGCCATTAAGAAATACACCTCGGAGATCTATCTTACTGAGGATGATCTCTACGATGTAGATAAGAAACAACCACCTAGATTCGTTACACAAATTCAGGATCAAACAGAACTAGTCGAAATGCAAAGTTCTAAGTTTGAATGCCAATTGGCTCCTGTTGGAGATCCTAACATGAAAGTTGAGTGGTTCTTAAATGGAAAACCTTTATCACACAGTAAGTTCAATATTTATAGAAGGAAGTATTATTTTATATACCTAATCCATTCGTTTTTCAGAAAATAGATTTACTCCAATATACGACTTTGGTTACGTTGCTATGAATTTCGGATGGGTCTACCCAGAGGACAGCGGAGAATATTTATGCCGCGCTACTAACTTATACGGCATGGATGAAACTAGAGCTGTGATTAAAACTGCTGGAAAACCCGGAATAATTTATGAATCTCAATTGCCGAAGGGAATGAAGAGCATTGAGAGAATACGTGAGATGGAAGCCGCTTGGCAAGTGTAAGTATATATTTAATCGCTTCAAAGTATCAAAGTAAATGGTGTTTTTACCTTAGTGTCCCTGAGGAGCCAGTGGAAGAATCTAAACCGAGATCGGCTCCAGCTTTTGTAAGCAAACCGGAACCAGTCATAGTAGAAGAAGGTGAATGGGCCAGATTCTGCTGCCGCGTTACTGGCCACCCACGACCACGTGTTATGTGGCTTATCAACGGACATACCGTAGTAAACGGCTCTCGTTACAAATTAACTTACGATGGAATGTATCACATGGATATCCCAAAAACTCGCCAATATGACACTGGTAAAGTGGAAGTTATTGCACGCAGTTCTGTTGGCGAAGCTGTTGCAGAAACAGAACTGAAAATTGTTCCTAGGCACGACGATTACAGAGGAGTTTTGAAGAACTCGCCGAGACGTAAGTTACTCATATTAATACGACAATACATATAATGACTTACATTTACCGTATACTTTACACATTGCACATTTACCCACAATTAACTACAAGCAAAGCAATCCAGCACAATCACTTATAAAAACTATTCTAACACATATAAGGTTCCTCAAATCCTTAAACCTCTCCTGTTCCGCACCAGTCCGCATCATTCTGCTTCGAAGCATTTATCAACGGATGTTTTTTCATGCTTTCAACTGAAGAAAATAATGAACAGGTATGCCATTGTTACCTTATATTTATTGCATGCTAAATATCCAATCCTATGTGCATTATGTGTATTGTATGTATTTGTTCTTTTTTTTTATTATATTTTCAATAAAATAAGTCACCAAATCTATCCACTAAAGAATGTATTTAATGTCTAGCTTGGTATGACCTCGAGCTGTCTCAATATCAAAAGGAGCGTTCCGAATCTGAACTAGAACGAGTATTTGATGACCGGAATACAACGCTCCGCGAAGACGGACTGCAAGTTACTGGAGTTCACGTTCAGCAAAGGGAATTCAAGGAACCTGAAACGGAATGGCAAAAGACAATAAAAACTAGAAAAGGCGAAGAATACTATTCAAAGATACAAGAACTCGAAAACGAACAAGTATCCAAAGAGATCAGGCTTCGAGAATCGTCTCACCAGTTCACAATCCCTGGTGAAAAAATCGTCAGCAGTTCTTTGACAAGAGGAATGGCGGAGCAATACGAAGAAAACTTGTAAGTCTCTAATACACCTCGGTGCTTCATAATACTGATCATTGTATATTTTTTAGGGAAGAAAAACCATTTGAAGTTGACCTAACTCCTATACCCAAATTACCAAAGGCGGAACCTCCAAAACCGATACCACATAAAGATCAAATCAGACTGAGAAAAACGGATAAAAGCAAAGAATTTATCCAGGAAGAGGTTGAAATTGATTCAAAACGTGGAGCATATCCACCAGAACCTACAGAATCGGGCGTTCACGGAAGAGAAATTTATGTTACTAAACAGAAACAGACTCAGAAGGAACAGATAGGTGATCTGGAAATTACTCGAAACATCACTGCTACAGAGACCACTGACGTCGAACACAAAGCCAAAACTAAAGAACGACTGGTTCAAGGTCAGTTGCTTCCCTCAAATCCACCATTCTTTACTAAGAAAATCCAACCTTGCCGTGCTTTTGAAAACGATTCAGCGAAGTTTGAAGTCGAATTCGATGGTGATCCACTTCCCAAGATTACTTGGTTCAGAGAAGATTTCCCAATTACCAGTTCACCAGATTTAAAAGTATATACATTTAGTACAAAATCTATCTTACAAATCAGACAAGTATTTATGGAAGATTCTGGCGTATTTAGCGTCGTAGCAGAAAACCGAGGAGGCACTGCTAAGTGCAGTGCTAACTTGGTAGTACAGGAACGAAGGAGACAAGGAAGAGCAGGTGTCATACCGCCTAGCTTCACAACCACAATTCAAAGCACTAACACTAATGTCGGTCAGCTAGTTAGATTTGACGCTAAAATTACTGGAACTAAACCAATTGACGTTTACTGGCTTAAGAACGGCAAGAAAATCACCTCAGATATCCGCTACAAGACACTAGAAGAAGATGAACTTTACACACTGCTCATAATTGAAGTAGTACCTGAAGATTCTGGAAAATATGAATGTGTAGCCATCAACAGTGGTGGTGAAGCGCGCTGTGAAGCTGAATGCTCCGTAGTAGCTGCAAAAACGGCTCAGCAACCATCAAAACCAACAACTCCCGGCGCAGAAAAAGCACCAACTGTCCTTGAACCGCTTAAAGAACAATCAGTCAGAGAAGGTCAAGCAGTAGCTTTCAGATGTAAAATTTCAGCCAAACCAACTCCAACAATTAAATGGCAAAAGGCTGATAAAGTGATCAAACCGTCCAGGTACTTCCAGATGACGAAGGAAGGAGACTTTTGTACATTGAGAATATCCGAAGCATTCCCTGAAGATGAAGGTGTTTATAAATGCATTGCCGAAAATCCAGCGGGAACTATTGCAACTCAAGCTAAACTGAAAGTTTTAGCGCCCGAAACACAAGAGGTAGCACCTTCACTAACTCCTATGAGAGACGTCATTGTACCTGAAGGAAGTCCTGGACAGTTCAAAACGACCATTTCCGGAAAGCCCAAGCCGACCATCCAATGGTTGAGAGAAGGATTCCTCATTCCAGAATCGCCCGATTTCCAGGTAAATATTTATAAATAAAACTCCTTAGTATAGCAAAATAGAAAATAATGAAGCCATAAAGTCGTCTTGATGTAAGAAAATAATTAAAAAATACCACAGTTCGGAACAGATTCTAGTTAAAAATTGGCCAATATTTTCCTTCTTGCACTAATACTCAATTTATTTGTGTACATACTGTCATATTCAGTGAATCCGTTTTTATGTAATACAGATTCAAAAAATGTAACTTTTATGAATTCCTAGAGGTCTATATAATAATGTATTATCAACGTAATAAACACTAATAGCACTATTTTTTATTAAGTATATTATAATTTTATTTACTTCATTATATTTTTTATTATAATCTTTATATAAAAGTATAAGATTTTAAGTATATACAGGTTCGGAAAGTCCCCATGGTACATCGGCCGTTACGTGAGAGCGATAAAGTAAGTCATAGAAATCCGTGCGATAGACAAGGATGGTTACATTGAAGACGTTTCATAATCTGAATAGTCAGTCCTACTTCTAACCCGAAACGGGCGGTGATTATTCAGATTATGAAACGTCTTCATTATAGCCATCCTTATCTATCGCACAGATTTCTTTACTTTGTCGCTCTCATGTTAAGGCAGATGGACCATGCGGATTTTCCAGCCCTGTATAAAACTTCTTATGTTTGTAAAAATTATTACGGCTTGTACAACTGATTACCAAAATTATATAAAACAAAATGAATTTCAAATTCAAAAAGTAAACTTTTAATCTCACAGATGAACCTGTCTAACAAATGAACTTAAGAATGCAAGAGTATTAATAATTATTTTTTGGTTCTGCAATATCTTGGATTCACATAGAAAATATGTAGTCTGTACATTAAGCCATATTTCAACAAAATAAAGTAAATCAAAATGTCCTGTAACTGGTATAGGTACTGATATTGTCAATGTTTCCAAAAAACAAAAAAAGAGAAAATAGTAATCTCTAAAACCGGGTTCTTATAATGCGTCTTCCTTAATTTGGCAGCCAAAAGAAATATTCAAATTAACTAAAGCTTCATTCTTACCTAAACGAAAATATAACAGATTGATGATGAAGTATTGACAATGTTATTTCAATACCTTCTGAACTAATTGATGAATTAGGGTCACACAAGGGATTGCGCGAAATTCACTTTTTCATAACAACCTTGATAAAGGCGTGGACTTTTTCATCTCTTGACAAATGCAAGTTGTCATCTTGTAAATACAAGAAAATTATGGTAACAAATTACTGCGTTTAAAATTTTGTTAAACGAAATGATTTTTGAGTAAAAATAGAGAGTACATTTATCATTAGGTAACAATTATTACAAGGATAACTCGTCAAAAAAAGCTGCTACATTCACCTTCAGATACAAATAAATATTTCTAATTAATAAAGATGACAACTTGACATGTTTGTTTTATACTACAGGATCGAAATTCACATCGTCCAAAAGACAAAAAAGTTGTGACATTTTTACTGTCAAGGTGACTCTGAAAAGTGGGTTTCATTCCTTTATAGTTATACAGGGTGATTCACACCTGGTGACCAAAAATGAAACCTCGTATTTTTTAGTGAATTTTAAGGAGAGTATTTCCTATAAAGTTTTTATCTAGAACGCTTCGTTAAAAAGATACAGTGTGTTAAACTGCAAAAAATATATTTAATTTTTTTTAAATAATTTAAAATCTAGTAAGTGAAATAATTTGAAATTGGGCACATGTATTTATATAAACATTGTACAAAATCTGAGGGCTTTTCATAAAATATACATGGTCCAGTGGCGGAGATACAGGGCATCGGTGGCATATGTTTCTAAATAAAATAATACAGCTCTGGTTTATGGTAACAACCATGATATTTTCGGGTTCGTCTTTCAATTTTCTACAAATTACTCTTCTCTTATGGTTTCCGAAAAAAGCCTGATTTTCGAATGAAACTTGAAAAACGAACTGTGCCTAATTTCAAATTACTTCACTTACTAGTTTTTAAATTACCTACTTAAAAAAATTAAAAATATTTTTTGAAGTTTAACACCCTGTATTTTTTTAACGAAGCGTCCTAGATAAAAACTTTATAGGAATGACTACCCTTAGCATTCACCAAAGAATTCGAGGTTTCATTTTTGTTCACTATTTGTGAATCGCCCTTTATAAATATGACCCACCAATGGTCAAAAACCGTGTAGGTACCAAATTTTGCATTGGTACTTGTAAGGAAATCCATGTAACACCCTATGTAAGAGCACGATATGAAATTGTAGGTATAATAAAAATTATTATTTTGACGATAAGTACAAAATTGTGGTTCTCATGTTTTTTTTTTAAATAAAAGGTATATAAAGAAATAAAACACCACAAGTCGTTGAAAATCTGTTTATTACTATTCATAGTTTGCAGAAAATAACTACAAAAAGTTCTTATTTCATTTCCTTTTTGCGGTATAAAAAATGAAGAAACGATTACATTGAACTATTATTTAAATACTTGCGAATTTTTTCGTTTTGGAGAAAAATGAAAATTTAAAAATGCAAATGAAAATGTATAGTGGTAATTAATTCATAGACAAATTTTTCAGTCGTAATTCTACGAGTGATTTTAAGTCAAATAATATTAGCGTGTAAATCAACAGATTTCGAGAACATTTAAAAAAAATCACAATTTCTATAATATCTCTGAAGACGTTTGATATAGAATGACGAAACCTAGACAAATGATTTATTTAATTGAAAATAAAAGTCCACTGAATTCGGATATAAATGCATGTACCATTAGCGAAGGTATAGGGAATTATTTTTACTAAAAACCGCAGGAATTCGACGCCACAGAATATTTAAAAAATTTTCTCACTAATTCTAACCCCTTCTGATGTTTCAAAAAAAAATTATCTTTCATTTTAATCGAAAGACGTATCATTTTCGATTTACTACTTTCAAACAGTTCATTAAACCTATAGAACTACTCAGTTCGCAAAAATTTCTTTTTCGAAATGTTCGATTTTAAATATAACGTAATCATGAAAAGAGTAAGAAAATAATTAACGCAATTTCCCGCTATTAATTTTTATCAGATGTATCGCCATTAGATAGCATTAAAATAATGGTAAAAAATATTTTTTTTGGAAAACGTAAGTATAGTTCTAAAGTCATTTTACATTTGTGGAAGAAAAGTTGATGAAAATTAAAATAGTAATAAATAAAAATGGTTTATCTCTCGAATAAGATGATTTTTTTTTGGATAGATTTCTGGGGTTTTCAATGAGGGCGATTTCCGATATCTCCGCCAGTGGTACACGTATTTTTATCCGAATATATGTTAGAAAATATTATTTTTTTTAATTTGAACACCCTGTAGTTTGAAAATTATTCATTTGTTATATATTTATATAACCTTTTTGGTTTAATATCTATAAAGCATCGCCTATTAAAGTTTGGCAACCTATTTAGTTAACACCCTGTATTGTGCCCAGAAAGCATGGCACACTGCGTATTTTGGAAGTTTACTTGTCAGCAGCAACTTCAAATTGTTTAAATGGCAAAGAAAGCTCGAAAGATACATCAACTGAATGAGTTTAACATTGTCAAATCAATTGAACAAAAAAATTTAATTATAAAATTAGTTACAAGTAATTTTTTTTATTTATGCGACTTTCAATTAATTTTAGGTTTCCCCTGTATTTTTTTAATACTTTAGTACACATTTACCAAGAATACAACTTACGCAAATCTTGATTCTAAGTAAATTCTACAAGAAGTTGCTGGGATTGAGGTCTTTAAAACTATAATAATATAATTTCAATATTTTTAAACAATTATAATATATAATATAATATCTCTACTCCTCATTCTAACTACAAGAATTAACCCAGAAGTCGGAGACTTGTGCGGGAGAGGAGGCGGCATATTATTATTACGCAGGCCGAATTGAGTAGAGAGTCTCATCAAATGCATTAAAATAATACTATACCAAATAATAAATTTACAACAAACTTATTTAATGTTTAAAGAAAATTTGGGAAAATTCTCTACACATGGTGATTCAGGTTTATTCTGGATAACTTAAAGAATCGATAGAACAGGTTAAAATAATGTTCATTGATGTTATAAACTTATTTCCTAAATCGCACCGTTTCGTTGAAATAGAATTTTTTTCCCGTCTTTCCCTCGTAACTTTTGAACCACTCATCCGATTGAAGTGAAATTCGGAACAAAAACACTCCTTATGATTTTACATAAGCTTCATAAGTTTGAACCACCTACCCCTTTTAAAAGTGTGTTTTGTGTGCTACCCCATCTTACATTAATTTAGAAAAAAATTAATTAATTTCAATAAAACAGCTGCACACCGCTTGTGCTTCACGAGTTTTTTATTTTCGATATTTGGCCTCGTTTCTGAGATATTCAATGAAATTCGTGACAGTGTAGCGGCCCAGCCGCGTTCATTTTATTTAACGTTATAGCAACCCATGAAAAACAAAAATCATAGTGATTTGTAAAAGCACTATGATTTTTGTTCAAGTTCAAAAGTTATGAGGGAAAACGGGTAAAAATCCTACTTCAACGCCCTCTATCTCCAAAACGGTGCGATTTAGGAATAAGCTTATATCACAAATGAACATTATTTTAACCTGTTCTATCGATTCCTGAAATTATGCAACCTGAATCACCCTGTATAAAAGTGCTAGTGTGGCCTACAAAAATTGTATATATGCATTTTTGTGTACCTACACTAAAATCCTTCGATCACTGTGTGCAAATTAAGAAAAATTAAATACAATAAGAGAGTGAAAACAGTTTGGTCCAACCGCACCAGTAAAAAATGACAAAAGACAAAAATTAACATAGAAATCAAAACATTTTATCTAAAAATTAAGTAGATTTTTATCTCAAATAGGAAACACAATTTTTTTCTATTTATATAAAGAGTGTCCCCTGTTAGACAAAATAACTCTCGTAAGAATAAAAAAAGATACGCTTGAAATAAGGTTTTCTATATTTAATTCCAGTAAATATTTAATATTTCACCCTTAATAACTTTTTTGACTCTTACAATCAATCGTCTTTTGTCCTGTTTGAAATAAAAAAAATAACTTTCACTAAAAAAATCTTATTTGCAAATGCACAACAAAAAATAACTTTTTTCTCATGTTTAGAATATCTGCGGAAAGCTATGTTTAGTTTGTTCGTTTTATAACAGTCGGAAATATTTCGTAATATATTTTCTACATGTTGCTGAATATGTGAGTATATTGTAAATGTGGATAATGTCCGTCAACAGGACAGCATAATTAACTAGAATAAACACTGCCTCAGATATTAAAAATTACGGCTACCTTAGGAATCTCAAAAATTCGTCTAAGTACCTATAACATTTTATACGTTAAAGACGGCTTTACACATTATTATTGAAATATGGCTTCTAAATCGCCTAGGACTGTATATTTATCCAATACGCATCGATTTGTAAACACTTTCATTCTATTTCAGATGATCCAAGAAGGCAACAATGCCATTTTGTTAATATCAACCACGTACGAAGAAGATTCTGGAACATTCAGCTGCAGAGCAACTTCATCCGCTGGCCAAGTAGAACAATCAGCGAAATTGATCGTTAAAAGTAAGAAATAAACCCACTCCCATATCTCACATTTTGTAAAATAATTGACATACATAAAAGAGGTGACGGTTTAACTGAAGCCTCGTTAATTTATTGATTTAGAAATTAGTTTATAGCTTTAATTGTTGCCCTGCAATTTTTATATGTCTCATTTTAACATTAAGTCACTGGATTTTTGGAGTATAAATTTTGCAGCCTTCTTTCATTAGATTACTTACTGGTGGTGGATTTAAAATCTTATTTGTTCAACTTCCAAGTGATATTTTTAGGATTGAATACAGCTTTGGCACTAATTTGCTGAACGCTGGGCTTAGTTTATAAATTATAATTGTCATAGAACTGTATAATTCATGCTTTAATTTATTTAATAAACTGCTATTGTTAAGAACACCTGCGTTTCAAGTACATCTTCACGAACCTGTTCATTAAAAGCGCCACTTTCGGCCAAAGTATTTCTATTTAAAAAAAAATAAATTTGAGGCGCCTTGAAAACAATTAACACGGTTAAAAATACCTGACAAGCAAAAGGTGATTAAGTGCAGAGCCCAAGATACATTCGCACCTGCTGCGAAGCAACAAATTCTAAATAGAAGTGTATTTCATGCTAAAATCATTAGCAGCCGCATACATCTCTGTGTTCTAATTTCAAACAAAACAAAAACTCATTTAACTAAAACTGTGGAGTCGTGCGCAATATGACACATGCTGAACTATTTTAAACTTTACGTGTGTGTATAACATTACGATTCTAAATTAGGAGACCTCATAGTGAAATCTGCACCTTGCCAGATGTCTGTATCACGCGTATTCTTCTCTAAAAACTTTATTTGTAATACATCACGGTGCGGTCCACTGGCGCTAATAAAAATACGTAATAAAATAAATTTATTACTAAAATCCATTACAGTTTTCAGTTCTACACGTTAAAATTATATTTTTGCCAATATTTCGGTAAATAAACATCGTTAGTCACTGTGATTATCTGCTTCTGTCTGTCGTATCCCCTTCGACTAAAATAAAATGATTTTTTTTCTCACCAAAAGGCGAATGACTCATGCCTGAGAAATCGTTGGAAAAAATCCAACACCTTCTCACCTGAGACATCGGTAAAAATGGACATAATTTATTTTAGAACAAACATACTTAACATTTTCATTTATTATTTACACACGTTATCTCATACAAAATTAAGTCTTAAAGCTACTTTAATAAATAGAAACCCGAACAGCGTTTTCTCGCACAAGTAGGTTAATTACTTAGCACTATAATTAACAATTATTGTAAATTAAATCAATTACAGAAAAGTTACAAAGACAATTATACAATATGCTTGGAATTTGAACAAAATTTTAAGATAAGGGGAAGTTCTATTCTGTTTGTGTAAAGCCACATAAAATTATACTTTAATTTCTGTGCTCGTTTGAGCGATTTAACCATAATTTTATGTGGCTTAGGTAACTGAGCGCACTTTTTCACACAACGCGAACTCTCTGCATTATGCACTGGGTTCGAAAACATGAAAACACAGACACCGTCCTCGGGCGCGCACAGCTCGTGTCACGATTCACTAACCCACTTACTAGAGCAACTACTCGGGACCCAGTGGGATCCGTTTTTCTGAAGAATGCCGGAACGTACGTTCACATGCACGGCCCACAAGGTGGGGATGTGCGTGCACATGAAAAAAAATGTAGACGCACAGCGTGTGTTCACCTCAAATTATGTATGTGATTCACGCGTTGAAAATATCTCGCTGATGAATACCGAAAATAGCGTTTCTGACCAACGCTATTACCAGTCTTCTAAAATAGATTCGGTTATGATTAACCTGTTGTTTGACTCAGTAGGGGACCCTGATAGATGAGACTGTTTACAAATTTGTTTTGCACCTTCTCGTGGGACTCATTTAGTTTCGAAATAGTAAATTATCGAATGGATATTCAACACAGCACTTTTGCTTTACGTTTAATAAACTCTGCAAAACAATTAATGGAGCACAAAAAATTTACAAATATTTTTAGTGATTTTTGAAATGATGTAACTTGTGAATAATGGTCGTATCTAGAAAATAAAGAAAGCATCTTGAAGCTTGAAAATTCTAATTTTAAAATCTTGAGGTGAAAAAATTTCATCACTCTTGACGCAACCAAAAGAAATAACACAAGGCAAACATTTTACAAATTTTTTCGTCAAAACTGCCCATCGGTTCAGAAAATTGTTTTCTGGCTTAATCATTGCCAAGGTCGTTTAGCATGATTTCTCAGCATCAATTTGTTTTTTTTATTTTCTTTATTGCGATTTTTTCTCATTAGATATCGGCTAATGAGTGAAAAGTCACATTTTCTTTATCATCGATATCTCATGAACTAGTGATCGTACAGCGAACGGAATGTGCGTTTTGGAAACTTCAATCAATCCTCTTCAAGGGCCTTTTAGCAGGTTAAAGAAAAAAAATATTTTTATACTCAATATTAATCTGAAAAACTGCAAAAAATTACTTTTTCTGCTGTTTTGGGAAATCAACGACTACTTTGCAAACATTGCGAAAAGTACAAATGTTTGTAGTTTTTTTTTAACTCAGTACATGCCTAGGAGGCTTGTAAATTTTGAAGTCGATCGGTGGAACTGTTGCCCTTTCCCGAGTCGTCAAAGTTTTATAAAAAAAATAAATGATCAGGTTTATTGCTTCTTAAACATCAATTAATGATTAAGATGAAAAAAAATGTTGGGTTAGTTTTCTCACGTTTTCGCGTTAAATACTTATCAAACATCGAAATAGAAAAAAATCTAAATTTTGAAAAAAAATCCAATTTTTCAAATTTGTTTTCCTTATTTTTTTCACAATTTCACATTAAATACTTATCAAATGAAAAGAAAATTTGTTAATAAAATTTAAGATAATTTTTTTAATGAAAAAAAATTTGTTGTTACAGCATCTCAAAAATCAATAAAAAAATTTGGAATTTTTTTTGCTGAGCGAATTTAAATAAACTTTTTTTTAGTCCTTATATCTCACAACTACCTATATTACAAAACTATCGGTTTCGTACCTACTACTATAATAGAGTTTTGAGATATCAAATCTTTTCGTAACATTTCAAAAAGACTTTTTCTCATTTGAGTTGGCCCATTCCAATATACAGTGCGTTTTACTTTAGCACTATCTACTACAGTGACCACTCGCGAATTTTAAAATGTTCGTATTCCAATTTTGATGCACAGAACCCATACCGTTTTTTTAGGGGATAATTTCTACGCCCACTTAGAAAACTTTAGTAATGAAAAAATTTCGAAAGGAATTTGCCAAATAAAAAAATTAAAATAGGGGTGGCCGACCTCGAGATCTCGAAAAGGGTTACAAATATATTTGCAATATATTTTTTTTATAATCAACTGATAGTTACAAACAGGTGTTTTCTTGTTGAAGCAAAATTTATATTTCTAAAATTTGTAAGATAGAATATTATTATTGAATTAAAATTTAAATAGATATCACTACGAAGAAACAGTAGTGACCCGCCCCTGTTATTTTTTTTTTATTTATCAACACATTTCAACAAATCTTTTCTTGTTGGATAGGTCTCTTGAAGGCGCATCAAAAATATTCCAATAATTCCATTCGACGGACAACTACAAACTTTTTTATAACGCAAAAATTAGATAACCATTATTCTGGGTCTTTTTAAGGACAAAATTAAGCGGATTCTTACTCAAGGTGGTCTGAAACATGAATGTACTCATCCTTGTAGTGTCAGTATAACGTACAGGGTGTCCACTTAATACGGATTCATCCGTATCTCTGCTAATATCAGTAACACAAAAAAGTATTTCAAACACGATGTAGAATATAATGTCAAATAAAAGCATAACGTCTTAATTATGGTCGGAAATCCGGAACAGCATAAATATGTTCAGAATTGTCAAAATTCTCTATGCATTCGCATAATTCTTCTACTGTATTCACTTCAGTGGTATACATCAAACTTTTCGTTCACATAAATTATAACCTGATGAACTTGAAGTTCATGACGGTATTGGTAAATTGTATGGCTTTCTTTCTTCTTAATAGTTTTACGAATTCAAAAATTCTATGGTAGAAAAACATCTTATGACTGTTAGCGTCTGCATTATCCAAGAGGTTGCCGACCCCTAATGTATATCGTTCCTCATTCTTGCACGGTCCAAAGGGTCTGGCGGAGCATTAACATTTCTACAAATTTGCATTTTTCTTAAATAGGGCATTCTAGGAAACCGCGGAAACAAAGAAAAGTTGGAAATTAAAGAAAAATTTTATCAAATCTTGACATGTGTAAATTCTCAAAAATTCAAATCAACTCTAAACTTCGGGAAAGACAATTATCCATAAAAATAAGTAAATCTCTAAATTAGGCACATTTTTACTAATTCTATTTCATATTTATTTTCCAGTTGGGTACTGAATTAATTTTAATAAATTATTATTAAATATTTCTATCCAAATCTACTTACTTTCGTGTAGTTGCTTTCTAAACTACCAGATACTAAACAGAAAATAGTTTATCAGTTTATTTTATAGTCCTTATTTTACTATTACAAGCTACTAGTTTCGAGGTCCATTTTACAATCTCACTATCTTCAGAGAATCAAAGCAAGAAGGTTCAATTTGGATTCCAAAAGTTGTAACAACAATAAATAGAAGATTGTAAAAAAAATAAATTAACAACGAACATGATGAAATTTCTTCTCGATTTTCTCCTAACCTGTCAGTTTTTCTTGAGTATAAAAAACTATCCTAGAAACTATATCGTTCTCGCAAAAATAGGAAAAGCTCGATAAAATTTGTGGTGGTATTACGCAAATTATTATAAAACCAATTTTGGAAACAATGAAACAATAAATTGTAAGAATTATAAGAGTCTCTATAGAACTGAACTATTTATTTATTTATCCACGACTATTGTATAATGTACCCATTATACGTCTGTTTGCTCGACCTTAATAATACCCATTAATCACGGCAGTGATTAATGAGTCATTAATCACTACTGTCAGATGCTTCCTTAATTTAGCTATAATATTATATTGTTCTGCTACAAACAATCCGTTTTTAAAATTTTATCGTGTAAACCACTAAATATTTTCAATTCAGTGCTGTACATATAAAAAAAAAATAAAAAAGTGAATTTTCCTAGACCGGACTCGAACCCGGGACCCGCGGTTGGAAGGGAAAGAGCATCTACACTGAGCCATCAGCGACTTCATTTGTGCGAGTCGTATATCTGTTTCTTAACATACCATGTTTTTCGAAACATTTCAAAAAAAACTTCAACAAAAATATTTAGTAGTCGTGGATAAAGTATAGTATTCTACTCCCGTATAATGGGTATTATTCACTCGGTGATTTAGGCCACTCGCCTGCGGCTCGTGGCCGTAAACTTCACCTCGTGAATAATACCCATCATTATACGCTCGTTGAATATTATACTATTATTTTATTAAGATAATAATATGAAAATAATAGAAAACATTAAAATAATTTACAAACCTTATCGTTTTTTTAAACTATCATTATCCATTCCCATTTAGTACACAATCTTACAACGAAAGTTTCCTTGAAACTGTATTTAAACTGAAGGACAAATATGACAAAAGCTATTTTAAGTCATATTAAACCGACTATTGTAATATAATAATAAAAATAATAACTGAATTCTGAACATAAATTTTCCATAAGCTTTTTCTTAAGCAGAATATTTCGACACTTATTCTGTTATGAATGCCTGTATAGAAAAGTATTACAATTTCAGAACGTCCTGGGACATTCCGAAAAACTTCAGCTGTAGATATAACAAGTAAAGATGAAAAACAGACACACACAAAAACCCAGTTTGGTCCTGGACCAGGTGGGGTGGGCAAAACCACTTTAAAAGCTACACCTGGATCAAAAGGTGGGCAACCCTTAGAAGAGAATGAATTACCCGTAGGTGATGAATCACTACCGTGGCGAAAAATAGATAAAACTAAGGTTCCCTTTGCTGTACAGAAACCTTTAGATCGAGTACCAGAAGCTGCACAGGCTCAACCGTGGACAAAAGAACAAATAAAATTAAAAGAAACGCATCGCGGTGGAAAAGACATTACTAAAGAAACTCTGGAGGTTGAATCAAAATCAAAAGATCAAATGACAAAATTGATACATACTGAAGATAAAACTCTCTTACAAATTGATGAAAGAGAATTGGTGGATCAAACAAAAACATCTCAAGTGAAAGATTGGCGTAAGTCAAGAGGACCTCAAGTGGGTGTTCAAAAATATTCAGACACAGAAGAAACATCGATCTTAACAGTAGATGAAAAAGAAAAGGTAAAAACAAAGACTGATGATTTAAAACCAAAAGACTGGCGTGTTAGAAAACAATCAAAAGATGAGACTGAAGACATAAGTTTACTTAAAGTATCAGAAAGAGAAGAAACGTCTCAAGTAAGAAGGAAGCCTGAACAGCAAAATATTCCCGTCGAAGCAGTACCATGGAACCAACAGGAAATAATCCTTAAGAAAACACCTAGAGAACAAAAGGAAATACCCAAAGAAAAACTAGAAGAGGTACCTCTCAAACCGACAGTTCCTGAAAAGGCAGTGGTATCCAAACAAGAAGAAAAACAGTTTAAAGATGTAACTGCAAGGGATGAAAAGCGTGAAAAAATTACGTCACTACGAGAAATTGAGGATAAACATATTATTGATGCTACAGAAGATGTTAGTGAAAGTGTCCTAGAAACGAAGATGTGGCCTAGAGGAAGGAAACCGGAAGAGCAGAAGACTGAAATATCGACAGACACTCCAAAACAAAAAGTAATTCCCGCAGAAAAACAGGAAGAACCCATCCCATGGAACAAACAACAAATTACCCTTAAACAAACTCATAAGGCAAGACAAGACGTGGTGGAACAATTGAAACCAGAGGAAATTGAAACTCTGCCAGAGAAACAACCGCTGAAACATGTAAAAGACGAGAAAATTATTGATGTACATGAGAAAGTAACACAGGTTTATGATGAGAAGTCTACAGTAGAAGATAAAAAGGAAATCAAGTTGGAAACAAAATCGTGGAAGAGAGGGAAAATTCCAAAAGAAGAATCTGAAACAGTCCAAACCTCTACCGAAGAAGTTACAGAAAAGACAAAAGAAGAAGTGAAACCTATTCTACCCAAACAAAAAATTACTCCACTCGAAAAACAAGAAGAACCCGTTCCATGGAACAAGCAACAAATTACTCTTAAGAAAACACAAAAAGAGAAAAAGGAAGATAAAATTGTAACAGAAGAAATTCAGTTGAAAGCAGTTCAACAACAGGATAGAATAACTAAAACAGAAGCTGCAACTGAAGTAGAGGTAAGAGAAGCAGGACCACAACCTTTACGACACTTAGAAGATAAGTCAACAATAGACATTAAGGAAACCGAACAAAGCACATTAAAAGATGTGAAACAAGAAACATTAGAGACAAAAGCTTGGATAAGAGGAAAAATTCCTGCTGATGATAACGTTCCCAAAGAAGAACAACCAGCAGAAATCGGAGAAGAGCAACCTAAAACAGATAAACCAAAACATGTAATTTTACCTGAAGAAAAGAAAGAGGAACCAATTCCATGGAACAAACAGAAAATAACTCTTAAAAAGACAGAAAAAGAGAAAATACAAGAGGTTAAAGAGAAAATTGACGAGGTTGAATTAAAACCTGCAAAACCAGAAGACAAGGACAAGGTAATAGAAACTGGTATTAAACCCGTACAAGATTTAGAAGATAAATCCTTAATAAAAATTAAAGAAACTGATAAGGTGGAAATAAGAGAAATTGGAAAAGAAGACAAGTCACAGGATACTAAATTAGAAGCAAAACAATGGAGACGCGGAAAACTGCCTGTAGATGAGAAAAAAGATAAAGATGAAAAGCCGGAATTAGTAGAGGCGATGCCAAAAGAAATAGAGGAGGAGGAACTGAAGCCTCAAAAACCGAAACAAAAAATTGTTCCTGTAGAAGAGAAGGAGGAATCCGTTCCATGGAACAAACAAAATATTACTCTTAAAAAGACAATAAAAGAGAAAACGGCAGAAGTTAAAGAAAAAACTGAGGAAGTTCAGTTAAAACCTGTGAAACCAGATGATAAAGAAATTCAAAAGAAAGATACTACAGAAACCATAATTGAAGAAATAGAAACTAAACTTCTAGTACATGTGGAAGATAAATCTATAATCGATCTCAAGAAAACTGAACAAACCGAAAAAACAGACCTTAGAGGAGACAAAACGTCTCAAGTTACTGAAGAAAAATCTGTAATAAGAGACTCAGTGTTGGAAACCAAGTTAGAAACAAAATCCTGGAAAAGAGGGAAGGCATCCGTAGATGCGAAAACTACTGAGGAATTAAAACCAGAATTAATAGAGGAAATTCCAAAAGAAATAAAACAAGAGGAAATTAAACCACAACATAAAATTGCTCCTCTAGAAAAGAAGGAGGAACCCGTTCCATGGAACAAACAAAATATTACTCTTAAAAAGAGAGTAAAAGAGGAAATGGCAGAAGTTAGAGAAAAAATTGAAGAAGTTCAACTAAAACCTGTAAAGCCAGATGATAAAGTAACTCAAAAGAAAGAGGTAACAGAAACTGGACTTGAAGAAACAGGAGTTAAACCACTACAACATTTAGAAGATAAATCCATAATCGATCTCAAAGAAATCGAACAAAAGGAAATAACAAACCTTAGGAGAGACGAAACGTCGCAAGTTGCTGAAGAAAAATCTGTTATAAAAGATTCACTGTTGGAAACTAAACCAGAAACAAAATCGTGGAAAAGAGGAAAAGTATCCGTAGATGAGAAAATTACTGAGGAAGTAAAGCCAGAATTAGTAGAGGAAATTCCAAAAGAAATAAAAGAAGAGGAAATTAAACCACAAAAACCAAAACAGCAAATAATTCCGTTAGAAAAGAAAGAAGAGCCAGTCCCATGGAACCAGCAGAAAATCACTCTTAAAAAGACTGAAAAGGTTAAAAAAGAAGAAGTCAAAGAAATCATTGACGAGGTTCAACTAAAACCCATAAAGCCAGAAGATAAAATAACTAAACCAGATGCTACAAAAGAAATTAAACCTGAAGAATTAACCAAACCGTTAGAGCACGTTGCGGGAGATGAATCTTTAACGGATGAAACCAAGCAAGAAATAAAATTAGAAGTTAAATCCTGGCGAAGGGGTAAGCCAAAAGATGATGAAGATAAAATATCCGAGATATTAGAAACTGCACCCTCTGAAATACCAGAAAAGGAAACGCAGGAAGAAATTAAACCGCAACTTCCGGTACCAAAGGCACCTGAGTCAGAGAAAATAGAAGAAACAATTCCATGGAATAAGCAACAAATTACTCTCAAAAAATCGCAAAGAGAAAATAAAGAAGTTAAGGAAAACGTAGAAGAAATTCACTTAAAACCAACAAAGCCTCAAGAAAGTATAATTAAAACTGAAGAGACAGAAACCATTGAAATACAAACTGATAAATCAAAAGTGCTTAAAGAAAAAACTGATGTTACTGAAAAGTTACACATAAAAGATCATAAAACACAAAAACCCATCGATGAAACAGAAACGCCTGTACAATTCACTGATGATTCTTCAACAGAAATCAATCAAGAGGAAAAATTAGACACACGATCTTGGAGGAGAGGTAAGCATTTGAAAAAGGAAGATGTTAAAAAAGAAAAACAAGATGTAGTTGAAGTGGCTCCAAGTGTAGATGAATCTCGTGTAGAGGATAAAACGCAAGAAACACTAAAAACAAAATCTTGGAAAAAAGGTAAGGTGCCTGAAGTTGAGAAACCAGAAGAAGAAAAACCTCAAGAGGTAGATAAAACGGAAGAAACAAAGATACAGGAAAAACCAGAGGACATTCCATGGAATAAACAACCTATTGTACTTAAGAAAACACAAAAAACAAAAAAGGAAGAAGTTAAAAGAGAGATCGAAGAAGTTACATTGAAACCTCTTACAACACAATCTGAAACAATCATAACCGAGGAAACAAAGGAATTAGATAAAATTGAAACAGATACTCAAGCACCACTGAAGATCACAGAAGACAAAACTGTAATGGATATAAAAGAACAAGAACTCGAAGAACGTGACATTAAAAAACAACCTGACTTAAAACCAGAAACCAAATCCTGGAGAAGAGGAAAACAGCCCAAGATAGAAGAACAAAAACAAGAAAAACCTGAAGTAATAGAAGATATCACACCTGTAAAACCAGAGGAGACTCCTGTGTCCGAGGAACATGAAATTAAAAAACAGCCTGACTTAAAACCAGAAACAAAATCCTGGAGAAGAGGTAAGGTCTCTGAAGTTGAGAAACCTGAAGAAGAAAAACCGGAAGTTCCAGAGGCAATACTACCTATAGATAAACCTCAAGAAGTAGATAAAAAGGAAACTACTGATTTACAAAAATCTAAAATTTCTCCACGGGAAAAACCAGAGGAGGACATTCCATGGAATAAACAACCTATTGCACTTAAGAAAACACAAAAAAGCAAAAAAGAAGAAGTTAAAAAAGAGATGGAAGAAGTTACGTTGAAACCTCTAACAACACAAGCTGAAACAATCATACCTCAGGAAATGAAGGACTTGGATAAAATTGAAACGGATATACAAGCACCTCTCACAATCACAGCAGAAAAAATTGTTATGGATATAAAAGAACAAGAACTCAAAGAACGTAATATTAAAAAACAACCTGACTTAAAACCAGAAACCAAATCCTGGAGAAGAGGAAAACAGCCCAAGATAGAAGAACAAAAAGAAGAAAAACCTGAAGTAATAGAAGATATCACACCAGTAAAACCAGAGGACACTCCTGCGTCCGAGGAACAGTTACCAGAAGAAACGCTCACTCAAGAAAAACCAGAAATTAAGGAATGGAGAAAGAAGAAACCAGAACTAAAACCTTCTGATACAGAACATATTAAAACAACTGAACAGGTTTCTCCTTGGACAGAAGAAACAGTAACTTTAAAACCAACTACTAAAACTAAACCAAGTTTAGAAAAAGAAGTTGAGAGCGTTACTCTTAAACCTTTAAAGAAGAAAGGAGAAGTTATAGAAACTCATTCCGACATATCCTCTGAAGACGAAAAACCACTAGATATTGACGAATCTAAGAAAAAGTTGAAGAAGAAAAAGAAGCGTACTCGTCCTCAAATTCCTCAAAGCGAACAAACAGAATTTGAACAACCTAAAGATGTAGAGATATCAGAAGAAGTACCAAGCAAATTAGATGAAGTTCCAGAAGCAGTTATTGTAGAGACAATAACAGAAGTAGAAGATACAGTTGTCCTTAAAGTAGCTGAAGAAGATAAAAAACCAAAATCTATAAAGAGAATAGAAGAACCCGATGTAACATTAGAAACTATAAAACTAAAACCTGTTCCAAAAGCCACCAAAGTGGAAGAAGAGGAAGAACTGGAAAAGATTTCATTGAAACCCGTACCGCAAAAAGAAATTATCGAAGTTGCGGAGACCAAAGAAAAGAAGAGAAGAGGAAAGAAACAAAAACCAGAAGAATTACCTGAAATTGAAGATTCAGATAAATATGTCCCTGAGATCGCAGAAAAAATAGAAATTGAAGCAAAACCAAAAGAGGAAGAGGAAAAACCATCTGTTCCATGGCGACGAGAAATAAAGACAAAAGAAGAAAAACCAGTAGAAGAAAAAACACCACTTAAAATTGGAAAAGGTAAATTACCAGAGGACCAGAAAGTTGAGGAGGAAGTTAAGCTGAAACCAGTTAAGAAAGAGAAAAAGCCTGAACAGGATATACCAGAACTATCAAAACATATGAAATTGCCTGAAGCCGATGTCGAGCTGAAAGAATACGAAAAACAAAAAATTAAACCATCTGACGTTAAGAAAGATGACATCGTCGAAGTTGAAAAAATGGACAAAACAACCATACCAGAAGAAAAGCTTGAACCTGAGGAAATTACTCCTGAGGCGCCAGTACCTTGGCGGCGAACACCTAAAAAGAAGGAGGATGAAGTACCCGAAATTAAAGAATGGCCTAAAGGCAAAAGGAAACCTGCACCTGAAGAAGAAAAGGAACAAATTCAACTCAAACCAATATCTAAAGAAAAACCGGAAAAGCCTATATTTAAACCAGAAATTGAAGACACAAAACAAGATTTTGCAAGAGAAATACCGGTTGACGATTATGAAGATAAAATTGGTATAACACCTCTGAAATCAGTTGAAAAGCCAGATGATGATGATGAAAAGAAGCGTACGCCTAAAAAAGCTAAACAAACCGAACAGCCAGAAATTAGAGGATGGAGAAGAGGTAAAGCTAAAGAAGAAAAACCTTTAGATGCAGAAGAAACGCCAATAATTGCGGAAGAGAAGCCAGAATTAAAACCCACTAAAATCGAGGATATAGAAGAAGAACTCCAAGTCCCAGAAATAGAAAAATCTGAAACAGAAATTAAACTAGCTAAAAAGAAAAAGAAACAAGAAATACAAAAGAAAGTTGAAAAACCATCTGAAGAAGAAGAAGTTCAATTCCAAAAAGAATTAGACGTACAAATTTCCTCCAAAAAAGTTAAAACTGAACAAAGAAAAATTGTATCATTTGATGATAGTCAACCTATTCCAGAATTAGAAATTATTTCACAGAAACGAACTACTGAAGTATTAGATAAAGTACCAGACGAAAACCTTACAGAAGATGTAGAAGTTCAAGAAAAAACTGTGGTACAAAAATCAGTAGTACATAAAACTATTGGTAAAAGAGCAAAGACAAAAACCATTGCTCCAAGATTTATACAGAGGGTTGAGCCTGTAGTTGCAGAAAAGGGAAAACCTGCAATCCTTACGTGCACGGTGGAAGGTACACCTTTCCCAGATATCACCTGGTATAAAAATGAAGCAGTATTTCGTGCAAATGAACGTGTTTTCGTTAATATCGTTGAAAATACTGTCACATTAGAATTTTCCAAAGTTGAACCACAAGATGTTGCAGTTTATTCATGCAAAGCAACCAATCCGGCTGGTGTAGCTACATCAACAGCTAATCTTGTCATTTTAGGTAGCTATTTATTGGGTGTTTACTTGTCGTTTTTTCTTTTTCTTTGAAAACGCAGATATTTAAGCTTGTCCTTACATTTATAATAAACAAAATAACATAATAAAGGTGCTTCGCAATTTGTATTTATTGTATTTTAAATAAAAAATAAAAGCTTTTTGTGATTGTAATTAATAAAACTGATATAACTCTACGGCACTGTGCTACAATTGTAATTTTACCAATATTTCAATTATTAATAATATTTTTCAGAAAAAGAAGAATCTGGTATTGCCCCACACTTTACACAACCTCTAAAACCCCAAATCATAGAAGAAACGTCAAATGCTATATTGAGATGCACAGTTACTGGCCAACCAACACCTAAAGTTAAATGGTTTAAGGCAAAAGAAGAGATTATACCTAGTACCACCAAGAAGCTGAGCTACAATCCCGAAACAGGAGTAGCCCAACTAGAAATACTAGAACCAACTCCAGTAGATGAAACTATTTACACCGTAAAAGCCACTAACAAATTTGGTCAGGCTGAGTGTCGAGCAAATCTTGTTATATCAAAATCTGTAACTGTTACTCAACCGGTGGTAATGTATGCTCCTAAAATATCAAAACCTCTCAAACCAATAGCTGTTAAAGCAACCGAGGACATTGTACTTGAAGCCGACTTTGAAGGAACACCGAAACCAACAGTCACATGGTTGAAAAATGGCCAACCTATTAAACCTAGTAACGATTATGACATAAAAGTAGAAGAAAGCAAAACAATTTTGAAAATCAAGAAAAGAGCCACTAAAAAGCAAAAAGAAGGTAAATATGAAGTACGCGTTGTTAACCCTAAAGGAGAAGCCCGTTCGTCGAGTACAGTTGTCATAACTGAAGACACCACTGAAGCACAACCTCCTCAATTTATAGAACCATTGAAACCACATGTCGCAACCATTGGAGAAGTTGTGATTTTGGAATCTGTGGTAGAAGCTATCCCAGCTGCCACTTTTGAGTGGTTCCACGAATCCACCCCAATTGTTTCTTCTCCTGAGCGCAGAATCGTCACAGAAAATAATAAATCCACTTTATTAATTACCGAAATAAAACCTGAATTTGCCGGTTTAATAACCTGTAGAGCAGAAAATGCCGTCGGTTCGGTAACATGTACTGCATCGTTAAATGTTATCGAAGAAACTGAATGGGAAGATACTAAGGAATTGGAATATCCCAGATTTGTTAAACCGATGTATCCCGTTCGTGTAATGGATGGAGAAAAGGTCACATTCAGTTGTGTTGTAACTGGAAAACCAATACCAAAAGTTGAATGGTATCACAACGACTCCCTTGTCAAAGAAGCGAAGGACGTAATCATTTCCCAGGACACCCAAGGCGTTTGTACATTAACAATTTCAGAGGTATTTCCTGAAAATGCTGGGGAATATGTGTGCAGAGCTGTAAACAAAATCGGGGAAGCTATTTGCAAGTCACCCCTCATAGTTGAAGCTTATGAATATAACCCTGATTCAGAATTAAGTCACTTCACAGGTTCCGAAGAAGATCTTTTAGCTGAAAAGGTAGCAATTAAGAAATTAATTAAGAAATTTATTTTTTTATTCAATTTCATTGCAGACTGTTAGCGAAACTGACTTCCAATCTGACATTGAGACAGAATGTGCGCCGAAGATAGTGAAAAAGCTTCCACAAGTAGTTTCTACAAAAGATGGAGATGTTACTCGGTTAGTACCTATATTCATTTACATTTAAAAGAAAAAGATTAACCGTTGTATCTGATTATTCACTTATTTCATTATGGAATTGAAAATTGATCAAATGACTCCCGAGAGTATGCCACTTACCAGACACCGTGTATAAAAACATTTCAGACTATATTTATTTAGCCGCGAGTTTCTCATAAACAATCTTTAAATTAATAAATCATTCAAATGAAACGTGTTTATTGTTTTATTTTCAGAGATTGGGAAAAAAGTGTAGTTATAACAAATATCTAATAGTGTAGTGTCTAGTAAAACTCAAGAATGTCGAAATCATTCAATTGCGTTTTTTCTCGTTTATTGTATATTTCCCTACCCGTGAACAAAATAAAAAAAAATAAGAAATAAACATTTGCCCGAAAGTATCAGTCAGGGGTTAGTTTATTCAACGCTCCTATAAATAAAATAATAAAATTTTATACAGGGTGTAAGAAGTTTGACTGCCATTACTTCAGCATGAGATAGAGTAATCATAAATGAACAAAAAAGTTGTATATTACAGGGGCGTAAGATTAACAGTTTTCAAAATACAGCGAGTATTAATATTGGGGAGTTTCATCACAATGTAACAACAGCGCTTAACCTAACGCTACACTTGTCCTACGGAAAAAATGTAAACAACTATTATTGTGAAACATTTAGTAAATTTCAAGACAACTGTTTTCCAGTTTATAAATAAATAAAATAAAATGTATCGATTTTGTAGTACGAACATGGTGTTGTGCTTAAATTTTAGCTCGAATTTTAGTAATTATGAATTTCTTAAAACAAGAACTTAACTTTTAATCAAATTATGAATTTGGAAAATATGTAATTAAAGTACCCAAAGATTCACGTCATCCGAATAATCATACGTATTAAAAATAGTTTAGGAAAAAAGCAAAATTGAGTAATTTTTAAATGCACGAGTACAAAACAAACTACAACATATCCTCAAAATGTCCACCACCATTATCGATGCACGCACGACGCCTTCGAATCCAATTTTCGCGCACTCGCTGGAAAACACCTCAAGAAAAGGAAATAGTGGTACACAAAAAACACTCAAACACAGTCCAATTCCAGATACCAACTGAATTGCGTCTTGCTGGACAGCTTAGTACTTCGTGTTATCTGCCGCGCCGTTGTCACATTGCTCCATATGAATTTTATCGAATTTTAAATTTATTACAACGCTAATTATTTTTTAGAATTAAGCATAAAGAAGTTCAAAAACACTTTTTTATCACTATAAACATTGTATTTTATGGTATTCTATGCACGCTGTTACGTCAATATTTTGATAATTTTTTCTCAGAAATGGTTGAGTTTAGGACCCATGTCATATAAGGTTATTTTGTTTATTTTAATGTATTCTATCGTCTGTTTAAATTAAGGCAGTCAAACTTCTAACACCCTGTATATCCAATGATCCAAATTTGCTTCTAACTAATATCTCTAAACTTGTATTAACCTGGTTATTGTTTTAACAGATTGGAAGTACAAGCCTTAGGTAAGCCCAAACCGGAAGGTAAATGGCTTAAAGCTGGAACGGAAATAATCCCATCAAATGAATTTACCATTGAAAATTTGGACGACGGCACTTCCATTTTAACAATAAACGAAGCGTACCCAGATGACTCTGGGGAAATAGTATTTGAGGCACATAATCCTCTGGGTGTGGCTGTTACCAGTACTGAATTAGTAGTAGAAACTACAGAAGGTAAATGTTTTGTAACAGTAGTCATTATTATTCAATAATCTAGGCTTTAATTTTTTCAGCTTTCCTAAGCTATACCGGAATCCCTCTATTTCCAGAAATAACACATCTATACATTCTTTTAAACCATATCAATATATACATAATTACTATCACTGCATTATAGTCCACAGTACAGGCCCCCCCTGGAAAGTTGATTACCACATACTCTATAACTCCTGAGGCGCATCCTTTTGACGAGTCTACCACATTTTTCCTCTGCGACCTTTCTCGATTCCTCCGCTTTTCCACTCGGAAAAGTTAAAAAACATGGCAATCTCCCGGGGTCTTGAAAAGTCAAGACCACATCTTTTATTCTTAGCTTAAGTAACTGGAAATTTTGTTGCAAATGCCGATTTAAATTTGTCGGACAATCCGAGTGGAAAAGCGGAGGAATCGAGAAAAGTCGCAGAGGAAAAATGTGGTAGACTCGTCAAAACGAAGCTCCTCTGGAGTTATAAAGTATGTGGTAATCAACTTTCCAGAGGGGGCCTGTACTGTGGACTATTAGTTACTTGAAGCGTCATTTATTAATTTTTGAATTGTTTCTCTTAGGTATCGTAGGCACGAAAGAGTACAGGAAACCCGAATGGGTAACACACATGGAAGAACTATCAGCAGCGTTAAAAGGTAAATCAAACGTGGAGTGTTCTTTGCAGCATGCATGTTCTAATGTCTTATCTACTGACAGCTTAGAAAGCATTACGGTAGCTAAAAAAATTAAAAAGGAAGGTAAGCTAGCTCCCGAATGTCAAGAATTTGCTGCTGAGGCTCATAGAGAATCGATTTACTTGAATGAATACGTTACTTTGACATCTCAAGCTTCGTCTTGCACGTCCGTCTTCAGTGAACCAATGTACAGCAAAGCAAAGGTCAAACACGATTTCGTTAATTCGGCAATGGCAGAATATTTAAATTCGCATAGGCACTCCTTGAGTTCCGTATTGGAACTAATAGATTCGACGGTCCCTTTTGATCAGGATGATGACCATTACAAAAGTTTTGATATTCTGAAAACCGATTTCCAGTTACAAGATCCCATAATAGAGCCACAAGAAGTAGAAATGTGCGAATATGAAGCCACCATTACCCCTGACGCGTTTTACATATTATCGCCCATAGAGGAAAAAAGCGAACCTTCTACCACAAGCAGCAGCTTAAAAGGCAGTAACGGATCTGGAAAACGCAGATATGGAAGTGAATTGCTGACAAAGTATTCCAGTTCTTGCAATGCAATACCTTCCCACCCTATGGGGGTTGAATATTTACCTGAGAAATTCCAAACTTTTCCTAGAGTAAAAAATGAATCGATATCTAAAGAGAGTAGAATCTATGAAAATTATTATAACGAAAACACCATGTATCCACTAGAACCAAGGGAATTAGATCCAAGCGCCTTTTTTTCAGTTACATACTGCGGACAGTCAGGAAGAATTGCAAGAATTTTTGTTACTTGAAAGCGAATGTATGGGTGACTGTAACAGGGGTCGTGGATTAGCGTCTGCATTTGATGAAACTACATATACGTTTTCCCCTTCAAGCAAAGGTAAACTAACTGCCAAGTTGTGAGTTGCTTACTAATTTTGTGTGATTTTTTTTTGCATTTTGAACAGACCAATAAAATCTCCTACCAGCATGGCCAGGCAATAAACCTTTAAAACAGGTAATACAAATACGTTTCCATTTACGTTTCCATTTATCACCACATTTAAAGTTCAAAAATATGTTTATAGACCGATCAAAATAACTCATTTAGAGGGGAAAAAAAAGAAAATTGTTACCTCGACTTTCATAAGTGGAAATGGTAAAGGGGCTTATAATAAACGGAAAAAAATAATTGCGTGAGCAGGGGCGGCGGAGGGTTGATTTGGGGGGTTGAAAACATATGAAAAATTGTATCAATGGGATTTCTGGCGAAAGTTGACGTCAAACAAAAAAGTATTTATACAAAAGTTGTAGATCGTACAAAAATCTACAACTTTTGTAGATGCCATTTTTTAACATAACCTGAATATTTCCGAGAAAAATATAAAAAATTTTTTTCTGATTTTTCGCTTTTTATTTCTCTTTTCCGCAAAAATTATTTAATTTTGACGAAACTTGGTGAAAGTATACCTTTCTCTGTCCTAAATAACCTCAAATTTTTTTAGATAAAAAAATCTAAAAGTTTCTGAGATATTCATTTTTTTCGGGCTGAAACACTTTTTTTCAAAGAAAAATTCTACTTAAAAAAATCATCGTACAGAGTTCTGCCGGTAATCATTTTATTCGTTTTGACATATACTTTTTGGTGAAAGAAAAAAATTGTAATCACAGTTCAAAAACATGCTCAAAAATTCAAAAAAAAAGTAAAAAATGACTTGCAGCAATGAATTTTTCAGTAATTGTTGATAATTTGTTTAAATTTAATAAAATCAAAAATTGATTACACCGTTCAATTGTACGGAAAAAATAAAAAAACTGTCTCATTGTTTGACCCAAAACTATTTTTGTACAGTATTGCTATAAACATAAGTCGAATAGTGAATAAATAAAATAAATATTTTTTTTTTTTTCCGTAGGATCGATTAGTGTACTTATTTTTTTAAAGTTTGAACTTTTTTCGCTCTTTACAATGGCGTCAACATTTTTGCAATCCGACGTTTCGTCTTCGAGGGGCCATCATCGGGTTAATTATTTTAAATGAGTCGCTGCTATTTTTATGACAAAATCTAAAGTCATTTCTAATTCTGAATTAGAGGATATTACAATTATTGCAATCGCTTAAAAAGTTTTTAGCTTGTTTTAGCTATAGCTTAAAATTTTTCCTGACTACAGCTCTGAACGCTTTCAAAATATCTATTGGATGAAGTCAAAATAGTATACAGGTCAATACCGCACAAAATATCCAACAATTTTTTACTGTTAGCAATACTAATTAGAAATAATAAAATAGGTATTTCATAAATTCGTATTATTTTTTTATTAGGTACAACTTTTTAAATTATGGATTAAAAAAAATTGTTAAATATTTTGTGCTGTATTGCTCTCCTCCAATAGATACAGGTTATTTTAAAAGCGTTCAGAGCCGTACTCAGGAAAAATTTTTAATGATAGCTAAAAATCTCTTTAAACAATAGTAATATTATCTAATACAGAATTAGAAAATAGCAGCGATATATTTAAAAAAATTAATCTGCTGATGGCCCCTCGAAGACGAAACGTCGGATTGCAAAAATATCGACGCCAGTGGATAGAGCGAAAAATGTGGCAATGTAAATATGCAATTTATTTAAAATTCGTTTTCAAATAAAGTCAGGAAAAACTTAAAACGATTTTGCAAAATTTTGAGGTTTCGGATTTCGCGTCAACAGTAGACTTTGCAGTTAATACTTTTGTATTGTTGAAATCTCAAATCATCCAGAGATAATTTATCATTTGTGCATTTGTAATTCGACTTAGATGATTATAGCAATACTGTACAAAAATAAAGTTTTGGATCAAACAATGAGACAGTTTTTTTTAATTTTTTCCGTAGAATTGAATGGTGTAATCAGTTTTTGAATGTTTTTTAATTTAAACAAATTATCAACAATAACTGAAAAATTCATTGTTGCAAGTCATTTTTTATTTTTTTGTATTTTAGAGCATGTCTGAACTGTTTTTACAGATTTTTTTATTTCACCAAAAAAAAGATTTTTTTATTTCACGAAAAAAATTATTACCGGCAGAACTCTGTACGATGATTTTTCTAAGTAGAATTTTTCTTTGAAAAAAAAGTGTTTCAGGCCGAAAAAAATGAATATCTCAGAAACTTCTTGATTTTTTTATCTAAAAAAATTTGAGGTTATTTAAGACGGAGAAAGGTATACTTTCGCCAAGTTTCGTCAAAATTAAATTATTTTTACGGAAATAAGAAATAAAAAACGAAAAATCAGAAAAAAACCTGTTTTTCGCATTTTTCTCGGAAATTTAGAGGTTATGTTAAAAAGTGACTTCTACAAAAGTTGTAGATTTTTGTACGATCTACAACTTTTGTATTGGATACTTTTTTGTTTGACGTCAACTTTCGCCAGAAATCCCAATGATACAATTTTTTATAACTTTTCAACCCCCCAAATCAACCCTCCGCCGCCCCTGCTCACGCATTTATTTTTTTTAGGTTTAATATAAGCCCTTTTACCATTTCCACTTATAACAGTCCAGGTAACAATTTTTTTTTTCTCCAAGTGTAATTTGGTTGGACTATTAGGTATTTTTACCATCTGTAGTTATATAATGCATTTTGTGCATCCCGATTGAATAATTCACCCTTTGTTAACTTTCATTTTCATATATGTATATATAAAGTTATACCAAAATATGTATATATATTTTTTTGTAGCTTCTCAAAGCGTTCCTACATTTGTGCAAGAGATTACCAACATCCACACAACGGAAGCTGAGACAATCAAATTTGAGTGCTTGTTTTCTGGAACGCCTACCCCAGGTATAAATTATAATCCCAAAATTATAGTTGGTATAAATTATAATCCCAAAATTAGATTTAATTAATTATTCGGGCGATTTAGATCAAACACATGACTGTTTCAGAAATCTGTCGTTATATTGTTTATACCAAAAGAAAAAATAATAATTGCTCTTTTTTCAATGTTTCGCTTATATCTCCGAAAGTAAGCCTCTCATCGACATGAGGTATACTTATCGATTTTGTTCCTGAGGAAATTTGCTACAAGGATAGGCTTTTGCGAAAGCTCGCAAAAATTTTATTACATTGCAAAATTTATGGTGAAAACAAAATTTCTGCAATAAACAAAAAGAACGAGTTTGACTGAAATTGGATGAAACTACAGGAAAAGATCCGGACCCCAATTTCAAAATGGCGGCCTATTGCAAAATTATAAAGTCGAAAACGCGAGCGCGTATATCTTCTGCCCAAGTCAAGGTATCGAAATATGGTAAAAAAGGATCGAAAGGTAATTATATTATCTCGCATCTGTGTAAATTTCAGATTTTTAAGTTACAAAATAAAAAAGTTATTAACAAAAAACCAAAAAACAAAACGGTAACTAGGGTCCTTACCTCGGCAATTTTTTAATATACAAATTTCAAACCAATTGCATCAAATAGTGCTTAAAAAAACATGAATTAAGAAAAAAAAGCGTCACGATCCCACCAATAGGAGCCGAAATATTTTTTCCTTTAAATGGTATTTTGTCTGTTCTATTTAATATTTTGTAATACTTAGTCTCGTTATACGCTCAATTTTTTTTGAAGTGACCAATTTCGTTAAAAAAGCGTGATCCGCGCGGCTGAGCGGTAGCCAGGAGAGGGGAGCGCTGTGACGTCATAGTGCCCATGCTGCGCTCTACTTCTCAAAATTCTTACGTAACAAATGGATTTCGCACTTATTGGTAGAAAGCAGCTACCGGAATGTTTTTTTAAATCAACTTATTTTTTTCCGCTCTTTCGAATGGTGTAAACAAAAGTCTTCGAAAGTCATCGCCAAATCCCGAAAAATACATTTTTGTTGACTTTTCACGTTTTCTTTTTTAATTTCATTGAGCTTTCAATATTTTGAAAAGTAAGGTCTTTTTACGTATTTAGAAAAAAATCAATTATTTCTTTAAAAAAATGAATGAATGAAAATTTACCGTGCTCAGAAGAGGTCGACGTTTAAAATATCGTCTTAAAATTAACTGTTAACACTTATTGCGTAAATTGTGTCTAGAATATTATTGAATGTTATAATATCAACATTACATATAAGTATTGCATTTTATAGTATTTAAAAGAACTGTTACATTTAATTCTACCATGTTTTATAATAGAATACTGATCATTTTTTTTTTCAAAGAAATAATTGACTTTTGTTTTTAAATACGTAAAAATACCTCCTTACTTTTCAAAATATCGAAAGCACAATGAAATTACAAAATAAAACGTGAAAAGTCAATAAAAATGTACTTTTCGGGATCTGGCGATGACTTTCACAGACTTTTGCTTATAAAATATTCAAAAGAGCGGAAAAAATGAGTTGATTTAAAAAAAAAACATCCCGGTAGCTGCTCTCTAAATTCCACAATCCATTTGCTAAGAAATAATTTTGAGAAGTCAAGCCCAGCATGGGCACTATGACGTCACAGAGCTCCCCTCTCTTAGCTACCGCTCAGCCGCGCGGATCACGCTGTTTTTAACGAACGTTTACTTAGTCACTTCTTGGTCGAATCCATTAAAAAAAAATCTGCGTGTATAGGACTTCTACTTTACAACGGGATCAAGTTTATTACAAAATATTAAATAGAACAGCCAAATTACCGTTTAAAGGAAAAAAAATATCTCGACTTCTATTGGTCGGATCGTGACGCTTTTTTTAATTCATGTTTTTTAAGCAGTATTTGATGCAATTTCCTAGAAATCTGTATATCAAAAAATTACCGAGATAAGGACCCTAGTTACCTTTTTTTTTGGTTTTTTGTTAATAACTTTTTTATTTTGCAACTTAAAAATCTCAAATTTACACAGACGCGAGATAATCTAATTAAATTTGGCTCCTTTTTTACCAAATTTCGATATCTTGACTTGGGCAGAAGATATACGCGCTCGCGTTTTCGACTTTGTAATTTTGCAATAGGCCGCCATATTGAAATTGGGGGTCCGGATTGCGGGTATTTGTTGAGCACTCCAACAGTTATCATCATCCAATTTTAGTCAAATTCGTTCATTTTATTTAATGCCGAAAATTTTGCAATTTTTTTTTTACCGTTAATGTAAAAATGCAATGCAAAGCAATGTAAAAAAAATTTGCGAGTCTATTCTTATAGCAAATTTCTTCAGGAACAGAATCGACAAGTATAGCTCATGTCGATTAGAAGCTTATTTTCGAAGATATAAGCGAAAAACTGAAAAAAGAACATTTTTTTTTTCTTTTGTTACAAACAATATGACGCTCGACCTCTAGAAATACACAAATTTAGGCATTTATTCTGTGTATGTTTTACTTAATTTTAAGCCCATAAAATTCGAGGTAGGCCCGATTTTTTTTAAAAAAAAAAACCTAATTCGCCCGGACTATAAGTAGTAAATTAAATTATCACAGAAATAAAATAACAAAGTTTCTCATGGACTGTATTTATTCATTTTAGATATCATATGGTATCACAACGACAAAATTGTTCGTAACACCAAAAGAGTCAAAGTTCGAATTGAAGATAACAAAACCAGTGTGTCAATATCTGAAGTTAACACCGACGATGTGGGAACCTACATTTGTAAAGCTGTTAGCGACATAGGAGTCGCTGTTACTAAAGCAGAACTACATGTACAAGAAATACCTGAATATAAGAAAGCAGAAATCCTCTTGAAGAGAGCAAAACAAGAAGAGGAACGAATTAAAAAAGAAAGGATCAAAATTGAAAAGAAGAAATTGGAACGCAAGAAGCAGAGAACGACTGTCACAACCGAAGAGGAAATCAAGCCTTTGGATGTTACGGTAGTGCAAGCTATAGAAACAACATCCGAAATTGTAGAAACTACAACAGACAAAGTAAAAGCTAAACCAAAACTGGATATACAAGAGCCCCTCAAAATTGAAGCAGTTGCAACTTGCAAGAAAATCGATGAATCACCGGAAGAAAAACCTGAAGAGAAAGCGAAGGAAATATTGTCGCCAATGGAACCTACATACTCCGAACAAATTCTTCCTGAAGAAATTCTTAAAGACATTGAGAAAATTATTCCAAGAACCCGCAAAGCACAACCGTTCACCGAAAGTGGCGTGTCACAGTTTGCCGATATTACTGAAGTTAAATTAGAACAAATCATCGAACGATGTGAAAAAATAATTCGAAAGGGCGAATTAAAGATGGCAAAGGAAGTAACACAAACATTGGAGTTAATAAACGCGAAAGATTTTGGGCCTGGTCAAAGTCCTCTCCGTGAAATTGCTGAAATAGGATATCTTGTTAAAAATGGAATTACCGTAAAGGAAATTACAGTGCTCTATGATGAAAACAAATTTCCATCATTAAAATCCCCAGAAGCGCAGTCAGCTTTGGTAAACGTAGTAGAAAGAAAAGGTCACGGAGCTCTTATATCAGAAGTTCTTACGGAGGAAACTACGATCGATGAGAGTCAACTTGCGGCTACTGTTGGTTTCAGAGCATTTATGAAAATGGTTGAAGCAAATTACGTAACCATTGAGGAAGTGATCACTCACTTTACTCCAGAAGATTTCATATCAAGGGCTTGGGAATCGACAGAAACAACAGAGGTAAGTCATTTTATATATCTTGGAATAAATTGAACAGAAGCTACAGTACACCCACAGAAAAAAAACATTATCTAAAATTACAAATTGAAACACTTTTAAAATTACGATGGTTGAAAAAATGCGTCATTGTCGGTTCAGACTTTTTAGACAATTCTCAGTAGATTCCTTTTCAGCCTCAGTAGAGTCTGATATTGCTTAGATCTAAATGACCTGTGCTCCGCAACAGCTAACAGCTCGACACTATTACCCTTCAAGTGAGGTTGTGTGCCTATTTGTCCAACGTATACATGAAGGTTTATGAAACACAAGCATCATTTAAGGAACAATAGAAAAATCATAGAGGATGATTCACAAATGGTGACCAAAAATGAAACCTCGTATTCTTTGGTGAATATTTTTTGAAGTTTAACACCTTGTATCTTTTTAACGAAGCGTCCTAGATAAAAACTTTATATGAAAGACTTCCCTTGAAATTCACCAAAGAATACGAGGTTTCATTTTTGGTCACCATTTGTGAATCATATTTTAGAAACCCATTTAATAGAAATTTGAAAATAATATATTTATTAACACAATAGAAAAATAAATTAATCTTGGTACAAAAATTATTGAACATTAATTTTTCTTCAGGTTACAACGAAAGGAGTATCAGAAACAATAACATTAATTAGAGAAGTTGAAATATTAAAGGGTGAGTTTTGAGTGTTGTTGCAGCATGAACTGTTTTGTTGATATTAAAGTTATATTATTGCCGGTCAGTGTTCATTATATTATTAATTTTATAGAAAGTTATTACAACTATTTTATTTTCATATTAAATACTTACGCTAAAACTGTGTTTTTATATATACATACAGATTCCGGAAAACATATTAAGAAAGAAATCAAAACTGTAGGAGATATAGAGGGTAAGCTTATAATGTGTGACAGATTTTTTCGGTGAAATAAGAACGCTTACAAATAACTACAATATTTTTATATTCATACTAGCTCTGTTGGTAAGTACACCTAGTATGAATGGAAATTCTCTTGTGTTGAAGATCGTTAGCTCATTGAGTTATATTTTATTTATATGGCGCATAACTAAAAGTAGAAGCTTAAAATGTGCAATTGCGTAGAAGCAGTGTTTGTGGAAAGCATGGCTTATTAGTGATATTAGCTCAGCTTGAGGTGAGTTCTTTCTACACTTATTCTATTACCTACTTACACAAAACGCCACTCAAAAACTCTTTAACGCTTCTATACCTACTTATTCACACCAATATTTAGGCTCAAGCTAGGCTTTAGCCTTAATAGTTATCTACTAAGTCACTATAATATTTATAAGGTATACAACACACCAAACTATCATACAAACACTTTCACAGAAACCCTTGAGGTCGAAGAAGAAATAGAACGATCAGCAAAAGGTGAATCTAGACTACCTAAGAAACATTCAGTGGAAATAACAGATATAACTGAATTACCCGTTGATGAACAAAAAACAGAACTTGAGTCCAATGCTGAAATTAAACGTATATCTAAAATTAAAAGTGATACTGAAATAGAGATCGAGGAAATCGAAGAAGTGAGAAAGGGGAAAAAGAGGAAGATAAAAATAATAAAAACTCCAAAACCGAAAACAGATCAATATTTCCCTGAAGAAGTTGGTGATGAAATATCTCCTTTAGAAGCGTCTCCACAGAAACAATTTCCATTAAATACCTCTTCTGCTTTGTCAGAAACAACAGGTTTAACAGAAACAATTCACATGGACAAGTGGATACCGCAATCTACTGCAACTGTTGATGTTATTCCCCACATAGCTTTAGTAGAAGAGCACACAATGGTCCAAGAAAATGAAAGAGAACAAGAGGAGAAATCTTCTACGACTGCTGTAGCAAATAAAACTGCCAATGAGGTGTTAGCCCTAGAAGTCACGGAACACAATGTGCAAAGTGCTCCCGAACAGTTTGAAGATAAATTTCAACCAGCTACATCCACCGCTACAAAAAATATTTTACCAAATATTACGCCGCTCGTTGAAGAAACTACACCTTCAGATAGTTCTTCAGTATTATTGGAAAAACAACTAAATACAAATACAGCGACATTTTCTCTTTTACCACAAGAAGCAAAAAATGTATCTCAGATTGAGGTTTCTATTAAAGAAGAGGAACTTCCTCCATTTGAATTAACAAGTCAAAAACTACTTTCAGTACAATCTCCTGGTACTTATTCTGAAGCAGTGCATATTGGTCAAGTGGCTCAAATAAATGAAGATGTTGAAAAAATGACGGCAGAGATAGATGTTATTCCACATGCAGCATTAATCGAACAGCATACTCAACCAGAAGAAAAAGAAGGTCCTCATTCTAAATCAGAAGCTGTTTCGTTCTCAGCTAGAAAGACATTTGATACTGTTGAAGCGTTTCAGATATCTGAGCAAAACGTTCATAATACTACAGGCCAGTTTGAGGATGTTTTCCATCCAAATATGTCGAAAGGGTCAATGGATATTATACCTAATGAAAGTATTTCAGTAGAAGAAATTAATTTAGGCGATACTCCCTCAAAATTAATTAAACAACAAGAAGTAACTGATACAGCTTCCATCACACTACTACCTCAAGAAGCAAAAAATGTTACAGAAATTGAAGTTTCACATAAGGAATCTCTTATGGACGAATTTACTTTACCTAAAAGTGTTCAAGCTGTAGGAAACTTTTCTACTAATGAAAGTATCAATGTTGAAGAAATATTGCAAGGAATTTCAGAAAAAGAGTTGGATACCACCGAAAAACCTATATCTGTAAAGCCAAAGTATAAAATAGATTCAAAAGAGCCCATAACCGTGGAAGAAGTTTTGCCTGAGATTAAACCAGGCAAACATTTGCCAGAGGCGTTCGTGGCTACCGAAATAGCGACGAAAAATATTATTCCGCAGAAGTCCATTAATCTCTTGGAAACAGTTGCACCAGAGTTAGAAGGTGAATATATTCCTGGAAGATTGCCACCCTCCCAAACTGCTAATGTCGAAATTAGAACTGATAAAAGTTTAGTCATATCACAAACAGATATATCCGAGAAAGAAGATATATTCCAAAAAGCTTCTAGTCCTGAAAAGGCAGAGGCTCTATCAGACATTATTCTGTCTGAAGGTATAGCAATTACTCTTGTCGATTCCCAACAACCTCAGTCAGACATCCAAGTAGATGAACTTTCTAAACAAACAGCTAGCATAGATATTTTACCAAACATGTCAGTGGTTTCTGAAACCACGATAGCTGCTGAATCTGAGGACAATTATGAGCAGAAAGAAACAGCATACAAGAACGCAGATTCTAATATAACTTGCCTTGAAATTAGTAGTAAATCTATACCAACAATTCAAGAATCTGAAGAAATGTTAGCACCAGATAAACAACCTACTAAAGTGTTAGCAAGCTCAAGTTATTCACCTAATGAACCACTCACAGTGGAACAGGTACAAACAGGCGATACATCCACACAATTTAAGGATTATCCTAAAATTGTTACAGATATTGCATATCAAGATATTGAAACATTAGAAGCTACTAATGTAATAGAGACATTAGCTGGTGAATCGGAACTGTCGTATGACGAACAACAACCAGAACATTTTAACATAGAAAATACCGTTACCAGACCACACCAACAAATTGAAGTTAAGGAATTACATGCGTTGGAAACCGAAAATACACTCGATAGTTTCACATTACCAGATTCTCATAAAGGCAAGAAAGTCCCATCGCATATTTTATCCGCTGGCCTAACAGAACAAATAATTGCTGATTATAGTGCAAAAAAATTAGAGGAAGATAAAATCGATGAAACTAAAGCTGCATTTAGTCAGAGCTTATTAAATGAGACTATAATATCTGAAACGGTGGCAGGTGAAGCAACTGATAAATTCGTATTAGAAGAAGCAGCTACAAAACAAGCAGTGCCGACTCTACTACAGCAAGAGGCACTGAATGTATCCGAGATCTTAGCTGATGACAAAGAAAAGCAATATATTCCAGGAGAATTACCAAGTTCTCTGCATGCTACGTATGATATAGACACTCAAAAAGTAGCAAGTAAATCTGTTGTTCTACCTAATGATACTACTGAACAATTAAATATTATGGCGCCTTTGAAAATGGAAGCTGTATCCGAACAAGGTACTTTGGAATCAGTTCAAATTCTTCAACATGAGACAGCAGAGAGAGAAAGTGAACATGTCGAATCCCAACCTGAAACAAAGCAAGCCGAAATTCAGCTAAGTGAAACTCTTTCAGGTCCGCATATTTTACAAGTAGTTTCTAACGAAAAAGAAGATAAATATCAACCGCTACCAAAACCGTTACAAGTACTTGCCTCCTCTGCTGTTGCAACTCAGGAAGTAATTATTACATCTGAAATTGAAACTGTAGTCCACGCTGATAATATTGAGGAAGAAGAACCCTTAACCGGAAGAGCTAAAAAATATGCTAGGCCGTATACAGAGCTTATAGTCACAGAAACCAATGTAGTAGATGTAGAAAAAAAATTGCCTTCAGATATATTTCCGTTTAAAAAGCAAGCTAATATAGATATTTTACCTGGGCAAGCCATATCCGTTACAGAAACAGTGACGAATAATAAAGAGCAAAATCTAGACATAACCGAAACAGAAACCTCTTTAGCTAATATAAATATCAGCGAACAGCAAGTGGCTTTAAAAGAAGAAGTAGTAGCAAATACTCTACCGCAAGATCTGGTTGAAATATCTCCGGAAAAGTTGTTTGCTGCAAGTCATCAAGATGTTTCACATCCAGTTATACAAATGCAATTCACGCCTGGAGAAAAAGAAGGCCAAAAAGAAACCGACGTTAAACCAGATTCGAAACATGTTAACGTTAGTTTTACAGAAAGTGAAAGCGTGCATGTAACCGAAGTAAATGCAGATGATAAGGAAAACGAGCTATCTCTTATTGATTTACCTAAAAGTGTAAAAGGGGAACCCACTGTATCATCTTTTGTGACAGCGATAAAAGAAGAAGTTATATCTGACGATTCAGTCAACAAATTTTCAGAATCACTGCAACAAACTGAGAAAGCGAAGCCTGATTGCATATTATTAGATTCTTTTACCACCACTGAGTCAATGATAATCGAAGCAGAGAAAAGTTTAAATGAAATTAAACCGGAAGAAAAAGTTGCTTATCCCGAATATCAGTCCGCAGAAAGTATATGTATAACATCAGTCACTTCTGGTATTAAAGAAGGAAATTTGAGCCAGAAAAAAGAAATAGAAGAAACTGCGAGTTCCAGCCTCTCTCCGCACGATGTATTAGAAATTGCTGAAACTGTAGCAAGTGACACAATAAAGGATTTCGAGAGAACTTCCCCTACACGTGTTACAGCTGTTGCAAGTCAGTCAGAGTATAAAAGCCTTATAAACATTGAAGCAGTAGCAGCTGAACAAGAATCAATTTTAGAAGACGCCATTAAGCCATCTAAACAAAAAGCTGAATTGGCCGTTGAATCTAAAACAGCTGCCGAAGTTACAGAAACATTACCAAACGAAAAAGAAGCCGTTCGAAAAGATTCAGAATTTATTGATAATAAAACAGCCACTCCTTCTTTCACTGTTCAGCCAGTTGCTGAAACTAGTGTTGTATTTGCACAGGATTCAACTGAAAACGTGTTAAAAGAGGAACCGTTATCGGCTCAGGCCAATATCAATCAACTTCAACTTGAAGGCATAATAAAAACAGAACATAATGTTCAAGAAAGCGAAAAATACTTTGAAAAGCAACCAGAAAACACAAAGCAAGCCAACATAGAATTCAGAGAAGATCAAAGTATTGTGGTAACTCAAATTGTAAGCACAGATACTGAATCCGGTTTACTTGAAGTGAAAAGACCATTACAGGAACAGGCAGTTGTAGATATCGATGTACACAAATTGCCTGTGAACACTGAAATAAGTATTCAAGAAGCCGTAGACCAATCAAATATTACCTTCAATCCAGTATCAACAATTGCGCATTCCGAACTATTTCCATTGGAAACTGCAGTAACCACAGAAACCATTCCAACTGAATCAGAATCGGCAGAAGTTAAAACGCACGAAGCAGAAACAAGAAAAGCGTTAGTAAGCTTTAACGAAGATCAGAGCATTTTAATTGAATCCGTATTTCCACGCGAAAAAGAACAAGATTTTGTAGAAGCGGCAGTGAATAAATCATATGCAGAACAAACACTTAGTGACACTAAATATGTAGCATCTCAAGCTGAAACTAGATCAGAAGATGATCTGAAAGAATTTAGTTTCGATAAGCCCACAGAAAATCTGATAGAGGGTACAACGATTCCTTATGATGCAGCTGTAACATCAGAACAAGTTACAATAGAAACAGAACAAGAATTAAGTGATATTTCGAAAGCTAGGGAAGCGTCCGCCACCATAGATATTGAGCCTTCAGAAGGACTATCTACGACTGAAACCTTTACTGGTCAAAAAGAAGAAAATCTTAATGAATTTGATTTACCCACATCTAAAAAGGCAGATATGACAATTGATGTTACTCATAAAATAGCAGAATCAAATATCACAGAAACGTCAGAAGTTTCAGATATTTATAAACCTACTATGCCAGATAGTATAAAGGCACTGGAAACTGAATCAACTTTCGATAGTGTAATTATTACTGAAAATATTGTAGAAGAGAAGGAAAAAAGGTTTGAAGGACAATTTCAACCAGATGTTAACAACGCTGAAATATCATTAGAAGAAAATAAATGCAGTACAAATGTGTCTGAAGTAATTCTTCAAGATAAGGAAGGAGAATTTGAAAGCAGTACTACACCCTCTCAACAAAAAGCAACGAAAGAGATAAGTTTTATTACTGTTCCAGAAACTTGTGAAACGCTTACAGGAGAAGGTTTCCAAGAAAGTACCTCCACTGTGCCTGATTTAACGACTGCAACTGTGAAACATACTATACATGAGAAAATAATTCAGACCCAACCTTTAATACAAGAAAAAGAAGATACGTTTACTGAAAGTAAGAAACCACTTACTCAAAGTGCTTTACCTGTGGTTGAAGAGACCGAAGTTCCTTCAACGTTTGTGGTAATTTTGGCAGAAAATGAAGACATAATGGAGGTAGAGCGAAAACCGCACACCAGCACTGCAGATTTTAATTTAGTTGCTAACATACATTCTGAAGTATCTGATGTACAAACTAATCTGGATACCCAAGATCTAGTTACTCAAGAACCTACATCAGCAACAGCAAAGCCCGAAATGGACGTCATGTCCAATCTGGTTCAAACTGCACCTATTGTTTTGGACACCTCGGAAGATTTCAATGAAACATTTAAACCTAAATCTGACAACGCCAAAGGAAAAATTGATGAACTCAACGAAATTATCATTGAAGAGACCATTACAGAAACTACAGCCAAAGACTTTAAATATCATCCAGAAAAACCTCAAACAGCTTCACCACTTATAGATTCTAATAAAGCTATTTTACAATCTGAGGTTGTACCTTCTGAGAATATAGGAGATCATGAAATTAAGAAACAAGAGTTATTGTCCTTGGAAGCTAAACAAGACACATTTGAAAGTATAATACTGACTGATAATGTTATTCACGAGTCGGAACAAATACTCGAAGAAACTCCTACGGCAGAGTTAAGGAAGGCAGATACTATTGTAGACAAAATGTCAAGCTTAAAGATTTCTGAAGTTATTGCGCAAGAGACAGAAAAGCCATTAACAGTTGAAGATCGAAAAGAAGAATTCTCTACAAGTTCTGTTTTTCCAAATATTCCTTTATCACAGACAGTAATCCTTTCAAGCGAAAATATTGATAAATTTAGTACTTCGTCGCCTGTTCAAGAAACAGCTGAGATGACCAAAGGCAAACATGAAGGTTTGATTGTTTTGACAAAAGATGTTCAAGAAAACGAAGTTCCTTTTGATGAACTGCCTGCCACAGGGAAAACAGCAAATGTTTCACTTCTTCCAGAGGAACACTTAACTACTACAGAAACAGTTATTACTGAACTGGAGTCAACATTTGCAGATAAAGAAGTAACAGGATATGTTGCCGAAAAAATACTTACGCCCCAAGAAGCAACTCAAATATCAGAAGCAACTGCACAGCATAGTGTGTCTCAACTTAAAACTGAGGTACAAGAGCAAAACAGTGCTGTTCAAGACCATATTTTATATAAAACTGTGAATATAACTGAAACCCTAGTATCTGAAAGAGAATCGAATCTTAAGGATGAAAAACCAAAATTTTCGTCTGTCGATGTGTCACTAGAAAAGGCTGGTAAAACGGTAGAAATCACAGAAACAGACATAATTGAAAATGAAAGGCCATTGTTAGAAGAAAAACCTAAAACTGATATAGCAACTGTCGTAATTAATGAACATAAAGTAATAGAAAGCAGAAATGTAGATGTGCTTGAAGGGCTAAAGGAAATTTACGAAAGTAAATCTGATAAAACTCGAAAAGCTACACCTCAAACTGATACTTTAGGCAGTTTAATTCAGACAGACGTAATTGTGCAAGGGGATGCGCATCCCATTAACATCGAAACACCCTCAGCAAAAACTGTTAATATTGATGTAACGACTGAAGCAAGTGTAATTGTAACTGAAGTTTTGACGCAAGGACAGACAGGAGAGGAAATCATAGGAGTATCTGCCAAGGAAACTACTGCACAGAAAGAAATAGAACAAAGGTCAGTGGTAGTAAATGAAGAAATAACTCCACTACAAGGACATGAGTTCTTTAAAACCGAAAAAGTGCAAAGTATGGAAATAAAACCCGAATATACCAATATCCAGCATGGACTTATTGTTACTGAACAAAAATCAACGGGTAATCTAGGATCTTTAGAATACGAAATACCAAGTTCCAGAACAGTTAAAATAGTAATGGATGAAATTTCTCCAAGCTTGCAGATAAGTGAAGTACAGCCGCATGAGGTAGAAGGTAAGTTAATTTAAAATAATAAATCATTCATGGGTAGGTGAAGCGTACAACATATTACAGTACACACAACACATACACACTAACACGAATAAATTTATAATATTTTTTAAGATAACACAATACAATTACAGGACCACTGGATGAGACAGAGCCACACAAAACACGTGCCAGCATTACACAAACAACCACCCAGACGTTCACCGCTAAACAACACAAAACAGATATTCAAAAAGATACAAATACCGAAGAAACACATGAAATAATAACAAAATTCAAATCAACTCCCGACAGTGATGAGACAACCAAAATCATAACCAAACGCACTATTTTAAAAGGTAGAAGAGACAGGGAAAATGATAGTGATATAGTTATCGACGAGATTTTAGATGTAATTGAACCGCAAAAACATATTACGCAGACCCCAATTGATATAACAGAAATAACGGAAGATGTATCAGAAGAGGAACAATTTGAAGACAAACCAAAATACATTGTTCAAGAGCTACCAGAAGAAGTAGAAGTAAGTGAGATAGAAACAAAGGAAGGCAAGAAGAAAAAGTTAGTTAAGAAAAGAACAATTAAAAAGCAAATCGGCAGCAAACAGGAGAAAACAGAAATTATAACTGTTGAAGAGGAAGGCAAGAAACCTGAAACAACTGTGACAGTACAAGAACTTGAAGCACCTGAGGAGACTAAATCAGAGTTGCTAGCAGATGTAGTTGAGGAATTACCTGAAGACGTACAAGTAACCGAAGAGATTACAAAAGACGGTAAGCGTAAAAAGAAAGTTATCCGAAAGAGAGTAATTAAAAAACAAGTGGGTGATAAACAAGAGAAAACAGAAATTGTAACTGTAGAAGAAGAGGGGAAGGAACCTGAGACTACAGTGACAGTAGAAAAACTTGACGTTAAGGAAGAGACGAAACCTGAAATGCCTACATACGCAATCGAGGAATTACCTGAGGATGTTCAAGTAACAGAGGAAATCACAAAAGAAGGTAAACGTAAAAAGAAGGTAATAAGAAAGAGAGTAATTAAAAAGCAAGTGGGCGACAAACAACAGAAGACAGAAATTATTACTGTAGAAGAAGAGGGTAAGAAACCTGAAACCACTGTGACAGTAGAGGAACTTGAAGTTCCAGCAGAAACAAAACCTGAACTGCCCACATATACAGTAGAGGAACTACCTGAGGACGTTCAAGTAACAGAGGAAGTTACCAAAGACGGTAAACGTAAAAAGAAAATAATCCGAAAGAGAGTAATTAAAAAGCAAGTGGGTGACAAACAAGAAAAAACAGAAATTGTTACTGTAGAAGAAGAGGGTAAGAAACCTGAAACCACTGTGACTGTAGAGGAACTTGAAGTTCCAGAGGAAACGAAACCTGAGCTACCTACATATGCAATAGAGGAACTACCTGAGGATGTTCAAGTAACAGAGGAAATTACAAAAGACGGTAGACGTAAAAAGAAGGTTATCCGGAAGAGAGTAATTAAAAAGCAAGTGGGTGACAAACAAGAGAAAACAGAAATTGTTACTGTAGAAGAAGAGGGTAAGAAACCTGAAACCACTGTGACAGTAGAGGAACTTGAAGTTCCAGAGGAAACGAAACCTCAATTGCCTACATACGCAATAGAGGAATTGCCTGAAGACGTTCAAGTAACCGAGGAAATTACAAAAGACGGTAGACGTAAAAAGAAGGTTATCCGGAAGAGAGTAATTAAAAAGCAAGTGGGTGACAAACAAGAGAAAACAGAAATTGTTACTGTAGAAGAAGAGGGTAAGAAACCTGAAACCACTGTGACAGTAGAGGAACTTGAAGTTCCAGAGGAAACGAAACCTCAATTGCCTACATACGCAATAGAGGAATTGCCTGAAGACGTTCAAGTAACCGAGGAAATTACAAAAGACGGTAGACGTAAAAAGAAGGTTATCCGGAAGAGAGTAATTAAAAAGCAAGTGGGTGACAAACAAGAGAAAACAGAAATTGTTACTGTAGAAGAAGAGGGTAAGAAACCTGAAACCACTGTGACAGTAGAGGAACTTGAAGTTCCAGAGGAAACGAAACCTCAATTGCCTACATACGCAATAGAGGAATTGCCTGAAGACGTTCAAGTAACCGAGGAAATTACAAAAGACGGTAGACGTAAAAAGAAGGTTATCCGGAAGAGAGTAATTAAAAAGCAAGTGGGTGACAAACAAGAGAAAACAGAAATTGTTACTGTGGAAGAAGAGGGTAAGAAACCTGAAACCACTGTGACTGTAGAGGAACTTGAAGTTCCAGAGGAAACGAAACCTCAATTGCCTACATACGCAATAGAGGAATTACCTGAGGATGTTCAAGTAACAGAGGAAATTACAGAAGAAGGTAAACGTAAAAAGAAAGTAATTCGAAAGAGAGTAATTAAAAAGCAAGTGGGTGACAAACAAGAGAAAACAGAAATTGTTACTGTAGAAGAAGAGGGTAAGAAACCTGAAACCACTGTGACAGTAGAGGAACTTGAAATACCGGAGGAAACGAAACCTGAACTACCTACATATGCAGTAGAGGAATTACCAGAAGACGTTCAAGTAACAGAGGAAATTACAAAAGACGGTAAACGTAAAAAGAAAGTAATCCGGAGAAGAGTAATTAAAAAGCAAGTGGGTGACAAACACGAGAAAACAGAAATTGTTACTGTGGAGGAAGAGGGTAAGAAACCTGAAACCACCGTGACAGTAGAGGAACTTGAAATACCGGAGGAAACGAAACCTGAACTACCTACATACGCAGTAGAGGAATTACCTGAAGACATTCAAGTAACAGAAGAAATCACAAAAGACGGTAAGCGTAAAAAGAAGATAATAAGAAAGAGAGTAATTAAGAAGCAAATAGGTGACAAACAAGAGAAAACAGAAATTGTTACTGTAGAAGAAGAGGGTAAGAAACCTGAAACCACTGTGACAGTAGAGGAACTGGAAATACCGGAGGAAACGAAACTTGAACTGCCTTCATACGCAGTAGAGGAATTACCTGAAGACGTTCAAGTAACAGAGGAAATCACAAAAGATGGTAAACGTAAAAAGAAGATAATAAGAAAGAGAGTAATTAAGAAGCAAATAGGTGACAAGCAAGAGAAAACAGAAATTGTTACTGTGGAAGAAGAGGGTAAGAAACCTGAAACCACTGTGACAGTAGAGGAACTTGAAGTTCCAGAGGAAACGAAACCTGAACTACCTACATATGCTGTAGAAGAATTACCTGAAGATGTTCAAGTAACAGAGGAAATCACAAAAGATGGCAAACGTAAAAAGAAGGTAATTCGGAAGAGAGTAATTAAAAAGCAAGTGGGCGACAAACAAGAAAAGACTGAAATAGTAACAGTTGAAGAGGAAGGCAAAAAGCNGTTCAAGTAACAGAGGAAATCACAAAAGATGGCAAACGTAAAAAGAAGGTAATTCGGAAGAGAGTAATTAAAAAGCAAGTGGGCGACAAACAAGAAAAGACTGAAATAGTAACAGTTGAAGAGGAAGGCAAAAAGCCTAAAACCACTGTCACAGTAGAAGAACTTGAAGTACCCGAGGAATATGAGCCGGAATTACCGTCACATATAGTAGAAGAGTTACCGGAAGATATACAAGTTATAGAGGAAATCACAAAGGATGGTAAGCCTAAAAAGAAGGTGATTCGAAAGAGAGTAATTAAAAAGCAAGTAGGCAGAAAACAAGAAAAGACAGAAATAGTGACAGTTGAAGAGGAAGGCAAAAAGCCTAAAACCACTGTCACAGTAGAAGAACTTGAAGTTCCCGAAGAATATAAACCAGAATTACCGTCACATATCGTAGAAGAGAGAACTTGAAGTTCCCGAAGAATATAAACCGGAATTACCGTCACATATCGTAGAAGAGTTACCGGAAGACATACAAATTATTGAGGAAATCACAAAGGATGGTAAGCCGAAAAAGAAGGTAATTCGAAAGAGAGTAATTAAAAAGCAAGTAGGCAGAAAACAAGAAAAGACAGAAATAGTGACAGTTGAAGAGCAAGGTAAAAGGCCTAAAACTACGGTCACAGTAGAAGAACTTGAAGTTCCCGAAGAATATAAACCGGAATTACCGTCACATATCGTAGAAGAGTTACCGGAAGATATACAAGTTATTGAGGAAATCACAAAGGACGGTAAGCCTAAAAAGAAGGTAATTCGGAAGAGAGTAATTCAAAAGCAAGTAGGCAGAAAACAAGAAAAGACAGAAATAGTAACCGTTGAAGAGGAAGGCAAAATGCCTCAAACTACGGTCACAGTAGAAGAACTTGAAGTTCCCGAAGAATATAAACCGGAATTACCGTCACATATCGTAGAAGAGTTACCGGAAGACATACAAGTTATTGAGGAAATCACAAAGGACGGTAAACCTAAAAAGAAGGTAATTCGAAAGAGAGTAATTCAAAAGCAAGTAGGCAGAAAGCAAGAAAAGACAGAAATAGTAACTGTTGAAGAGGAAGGCAAAAAGCCTAAAACCACTGTCACTGTAGAAAAACTTGAAGTTCCCGAAGAATATAAACCGGAATTACCGTCATATATCGTAGAAGAGTTACCGGAAGATATACAAGTTATTGAGGAAATCACAAAGGACGGTAAGCCTAAAAAGAAGGTGATTCGAAAGAGAGTAATTAAAAAGCAAGTAGGCAGAAAACAAGAAAAGACAGAAATAGTGACAGTTGAAGAGGAAGGTAAAAGGCCTAAAACTACGGTCACAGTAGAACAACTTGAAGTTCCCGAAGAATATAAACCGGAATTACCGTCACATATCGTAGAAGAGTTACCGGAAGATATACAAGTTATTGAGGAAATCACAAAGGACGGTAAGCCTAAAAAGAAGGTAATTCGAAAGAGAGTAATTCAAAAGCAAGTAGGCAGAAAACAAGAAAAGACAGAAATAGTAACAGTTGAAGAGGAAGGCAAAAAGCCTCAAACTACGGTCACAGTAGAAGAACTTGAAGTTCCCGAAGAATATAAACCAGAATTACCGTCACATATTGTAGAAGAGTTACCGGAATATGTGCAGGTTATTGAAGAAATCACAAAGGACGGTAAGCCTAAAAAGAAGGTAATTCGAAAAAGAGTAATTAAAAAGCAAGTAGGCAGAAAACAAGAAAAGACAGAAATAGTAACCGTTGAAGAGGAAGGCAAAATGCCTCAAACTACGGTCACAGTAGAAGAACTTGAAGTTCCCGAAGAATATAAACCAGAATTACCGTCACATATTGTAGAAGAGTTACCGGAATATGTACAGGTTATTGAGGAAATCACAAAGGACGGTAAGCCAAAAAAGAAGGTAATTCGAAAGAGAGTAATTCAAAAGCAAGTAGGCAGAAAACAAGAAAAGACAGAAATAGTAACAGTTGAAGAGGAAGGTAAAAAGCCTCAAACTACGGTCACAGTAGAAGAACTTGAAGTTCCCGAAGAATATAAACCAGAATTACCGTCACATATTGTAGAAGAGTTACCGGAATATGTACAGGTTATTGAGGAAATCACAAAGGACGGTAAGCCAAAAAAGAAGGTAATTCGAAAGAGAGTAATTCAAAAGCAAGTAGGCAGAAAACAAGAAAAGACAGAAATAGTAACAGTTGAAGAGGAAGGTAAAAAGCCTCAAACTACGGTCACAGTAGAACAACTTGAAGTGCCCGAAGAATATAAACCGGAATTACCGTCACATATTGTAGAAGAGTTACCGGAAGATATACAAGTTATGGAGGAATTCACAAAAGACGGTAAGCCTAAAAAGAAGGTGATTCGGAAGAGAGTAATTAAAAAGCAAGTAGGCAGAAAACAAGAAAAGACCGAAATAGTAACAGTTGAAGAGGAAGGCAAAAAGCCTCAAACTACGGTCACAGTAGAAGAACTTGAAGTTCCTGAAGAATATAAACCGGAATTACCGGCACATATCGTAGAAGAGTTACCGGAAGACATACAAGTTATTGAGGAAATCACAAAGGATGGTAAGTCTAAAAAGAAGGTAATTCGAAAGAGAGTAATTAAAAAACAAGTAGGCAGAAAACAAGAAATGACAGAAATAGTAACAGTTGAAGAGGAAGGCAAAAAGCCTAAAACCACTGTCACAGTAGAAGAACTAGAAGTTCCCGAAGAATATAAACTGGAATTACCGTCACATATCGTAGAAGAGTTACCGGAAGATATACAAGTTATAGAGGAAACCACAAAGGATGGTAAGCCTAAAAAGAAGGTAATTCGAAAAAGAGTGATTAAAAATCAAGTAGGTGGGAAACAAGTAAAGACAGAGATAGTTACTACTGAAGAAGAAGGTAAGGAACCAGAAACCACTGTCACAGTACAAGAATCCGAAATTCCAGACGAAGCAATGTCCGTAGTGCCAATGTATTGTGTAGAAGAATTACCTGAAGAAATACAAGTAACTGAGACAATTTCAAAAGATGGTAAACCTAGAAAGAGGGTAACTAAAAAACGGGTTATTCAAAAACGTGACGGTAAAAAATTGGAGAAAACTGAAATCTTAACAGTTGAAGAAGAAGGTAAAAAACCAAGAACTTCTGTAACTGTTCAGGAAGTTGAAGAATTTGCAGAAACTCTAGCTGAAAAATCGGCATATTCTATTGAGGAGTTGCCTGAAGAAATAAAAGTAATTGAGGAAATTTCAAAAGATGGTATTCCAAAGAAGAAAGTGATTAAAAAGAGAGTTATTAAAAAGAAAATTGGCCAGAAAGAAGAAAGGACAGAAATTGTTACCGTCGAAGAAGAAGGTAAACGACCGAAAACTACTGTAACTGTTGAAGAAGTTGGAGATGAATTTGAGAAAGTATTATTTGTTCCCACTTTAGCTGAAAAGGATAAATCGAAACCCGATGATATAATAGATCTTGTTACATTAGAAGTTTTGAAAAAAGCAATACGCCCAATAGAGACATCAGAAGCTGGAGATTTAGAAGAAGTCGTCGGTACTGAAGAGAAACCTAAAAGAAAAGTTAGTAAGAAAAAGATTACTGATAAGTCAGAAAAAATTAAAGAGGTGTATCCCATACAGGAACTGCCAGAACAAATTACCACGGAAATAATTATTAAAGAAGGCAAACCAACAAAGAAGGTAGTTACTAAACGAACCATTGAAAAACAAAAGAGGGACAAACTTGAAAGTACTGAAATTTTAACAGTAGAAGAAGAAGGGAAGAAACCTGAAACTACTGTCATTATCCATGAAAGTGAATTGCCAGAAGGGTTTACCCCATTGGAAACTGCAGATATTACTTGCATAAAAGAATTGCCTGAGGAGATTGTTACCGACATGGTGATGAGAGATGGTAAACCTAAAAAGAGAACTATTAAGAAAAGAGTTATTCAAAAACGCAAAGGAAACAAGAAAGAAGTAACAGAAATTTTAACAGTAGAAGAAGAAGGAACGAAACCTGAAATATCTGTCACAGTAGTGGAAACTAACCTTCCTCAAGATGAAGAAATTGAATATTCTGAATTTTCGATTGTTGAAGAATTGCCAGAGGAAATTACTGTCACTGAAACAATTAATGACGAAGGAAAACCTACGAAAAAAACCGTCAAAAAACGGGTTATAAAGAAACTTATAGGGAATAAAGAAGAAATAACTAACATTTTAACTGTTGAAGAAGAAGGAAAGAAACCTATATCAACTGTAGAAATAGAAGAAATTGATGCCGAAAATGTAGAACCCAAACAACCTTCTTATATAGAAGAATTGCCTGAAGAAGTTGTTGTCATTGATACAATAGGTGATGACGGTATATCTAGAAAGAAAACTACAAAGAAAAGAATTATTAAAAAACGTAGAGGTAGTACAGAAGAGAGAACCCAAATTTTAACAGTTGAAGAGGAAGGAAGAGAACCTGAAACAACTGTCACAATAGAGGAAATTGAATGTCCAATGGTAGAAGAATTTCCAGATGAAGTTACTGAAATAACCGGGGAAACACCAAGAAAAGTTGTTAAAAAACATCCAAAGAAAAAAACTAAAGACGATAAGCAAAAATCACTGGAGCAAGAAATAACTGAACCTGAAAAAATATTGTTTGTGCCAACACTGGCAGAGGAAAAAGAGACTGCAACACCTGAAGACGTAATAAAACTTCTGAAAGTTGAAATTATAAGAAAATTCCTAGCACATTCTTTACCAGATTTTCCATTAGAATTTGATTTCCCATTAGAACAGTGCTGCATATTATATGAATTACCTGAACAAATAGAGAAATCAGATTTGCCTAACGGTGACAAGATAATTACTAAAAAAAGAACCATAAAAAAAGATAAGGGAAATAAAGATGAAATTATTAAGATATTTGTAACAGAGACTCCAGAAAATGATTTAAATGCTACTGTCACTATTGAGGAATTTATAAAACCCACAGAAGAAGGGTATCCCGTAGTTCCAGTAATAGAATTACCAGAAGACATTGATGTCATCGAAATAAGCACGAGTGACAAAACACCCAAAAAAAAGATAACCAAAAAAAGGACACTTTTGAAGAAGGTCGGTCCAAATATAGAAGTGACTGAAATCCAGACCATATTGGAAGATGATAAAGAACCTCTACAAACAGTAATTATTAAGGAATTTCCCGGCACAATCCCTAAAAGAAAGAAAACTAAACCAAAACTTAAGGGTTCCGCGCCAACTAAAATACCGCTAACAAAGCAGTCTATCGAAGTTGTTGAAGTAAAGCCAAGTAAAATTAAAGTTGTAAATAAAGAAGATTTGCCTTTACTTGGACTGATGAAACTTAAAAAACCAAAAATTCCTCAAAAGAAAAAGAAAGAAGTTACATTTCCTAAGATTCGCTTAACAAGCAGAATACGTCATATATCTTTCCCACCAGAGTCAGAAATAGAACAAAAAGCCATTATAAATATCTTGCCACCTTACATAAAAGACAGCGGTTCCTTGTCTAGAAATATTAAAGAAGCAACGGAAATCTTAAAGAAGAAGAAACCCAAGAAATTTAAACATATAGAGAGAGAAATGCCTGAGTTAGAAAAATATGAGGAAGCTGATATGCCTGAAAAAATAAAGAAAGATAAACCCGATGATGAGCTAAGATACAAAAGAAAATTGAAGAAAGTGGAAGAAAAAATAGATGAACCAAAATCCTTGAAAATAGGAAAAGGAAACATTCCACAAACTGAAGATTCTCCGGAAACTGTGCAATTGAAGAAAATTCCTGAAAAAACAAAACCTAAAAAATCAGATGAAGAACACAAACCTAAAGAAAAGCCTAGTGATCGTAAAAAAATTAAAGCAGATAAGAATGAGGAAGACACGGAGCCTCTCAAATTTGAACCTTATGATATTGACAGAGATGACTATGATTTAGAAAAACCAGAGAAATTAGATGCAGATACCACAGAAAAGAAAAAGAAAGATAAAAAGAAAAAATATTTGAGTAAACCTAAGGAGAAAAAAGAACCTGAAGTAGAAGAAACAACCATTGTGCCAGGAAAACCTAAAGAAAAATCTCTACCTGAAGATGAAGATAAAAAATATAAATTCAAGCAAAAGGACTTGCCCGATGTTCCACCAGATAGTATAAAATTAAAACCGTTTAAAAAACCAGACGCTGATAAAGAGCTATATAAAGTAGGGGAGACGATAGGAAGACCAGATACATTAGGTACACAAGTGTACGAATTACCAGAAGAAACTATAGAATTTAAAGATATATCGCCAGAAGGGAAACCTATTAAGAAAACTATAAGAAAACGTGTTATAAGGAAAAAACATGGACCCATTCAGGAAACAACTACCATAGAAACAATAATTCCTGAAGGAGGAATACCTGAAGTAATTATTAAAGTAAATGAAGAAATAAATACGGAAGAAGTGATTCCTTTGGAGGCAACCATTATAGAAGAAATACCTGAACAGATTCACTTGGTGGAGGATAAAGAAGATAAAGCGCCTATCAGAAAAATCAAAAAAAGGGTTCTAAAAAAGAACGTAGGAGATAAGAAGGAAGTTACAGAAATTACAACAATAGAAGAAGAAGGCAGAAAACCTGAAGTTATTGTAAATATTACGGTATTAAGTATTGATGACATGGAAACTGAGGCTCTTGTTCCTACTCAATTTACAATAGACGCAACAGAAATTACACCAAAAATTACACCTCATACTACCACAAAAACAATTACAGAAGTACACACATTTGAACAAACACAGGATACATCAGTAGGTAAGACTTTATAAACTGACATATTGTTAATTTGAAAATTAAATAATAATGAATACGTTTTAGGTGGGCTAATTCCTGAAATTATTAAAGCCAAGGGAACCTTAGTCCATGATATAAAGGAATCTATTATTGTAGAAGCGGTTCAAACCCAAAAACCCATTGAAGAGGTTCCTGAAACAAGAACATTTATAGAAGAACTTCCAGAAGTAGTAGAGATCATCGGAAGCTTATTGGAAGATGGAAAACCTAAGGAAAAACGGATTAAGAAACGTATTATTAAAAAGCTCAAGGGTGACAAACTGGAAAAAACGGAAATATTAACAGTCGAGGAAGAGGGTGAAAAACCAAAGACAACAGTTGTAGTAGAAGAGATAGTATTATCTGAAGAAGCCCTGAAAGATATACCACAGGTAATGTCACAACAATCAAAACCTGTTGAAGAATTTCCAGAAAATGTTATTGTTACTCAAGTTGAAACTAAAGAAGGACCCAAACAGCAAATTATTAAAAAAAGGGTAATAAAAAGACGAAAAGGAAGCAAGCAGGAAACCACTCAAATTGTGACAGTGGAAGAAGAAGGAAGAAAACCTCAGTCAACGGTGACTATAGAAGAGGTCGACTTGCCCGAAGAAGTATTAGAGCCAGTAATGTTAATAGAGGAACTTCCTGAGGAAGTGACAATAACACAAGTGGAAACTAACGAAGGACCTAAAACTAAAGTCGTAAAGAAGAGAGTAGTTAAGAAACAGAAAGGGAGCAAACATGAACTAACTGAAATTGTAACTGTCGAAGAAGAAGGAAAACAACCAGAATCTACAGTAACTGTCCACGAATTGGAGTTTCCTGAAGAAATTGATACAGAAAAGCCTGAAATTAAAAGCCTCATTGAAGAACTTCCAGAAGAAGTAATAATCACTCAAATCAATACTGAAGAAGGACCTAAAAAACAAACCATCAGAAAGAGAGTGCTTCGAAAACGCAAAGGAAACAAACAAGAGTCCACAGAAATTGTAACGCTTGAAGAAGAAGGAAAGAAGCCATGGTCTACTGTAACTATACAAGAAGAAAACTTGCCAGAAGAAATCATATCAGACAAACCTGAGGCAGAATTAGCAAATATTATCGAAGAACTTCCCGAAGAAGTAACAGTTACTCAAGTTGACACTGAAGAAGGCACAAGAAAGCAGATTATTAAAAAGAGAGTAATCCGTAAACGCAAAGGAGGCAAGCAAGAACTCACTGAAATTGTTACTGTTGAAGAAGAGGGAAAGAAACCACAGTCTACTCTAACCATACATGAAGTAGATTTGCCAGAAGAGACTTATGTAGAGGAGTTTCCAGAAGACGTGACAGTTACCGAAGTTGAAACGGCAGAAGGTCCAAAAAAACAAACAACAAAAAAGAGAATTATAAAGAAACGCAAAGGTGGCAAACAAGAAAGTACAGAAATCGTGACTGTTGAAGAAGAAGGGAAAAAGCCGCAGACCACTGTAACAATAGGAGAAACAACACTGCCTGAAGAAGTTTTAGAGGAATTACCTGTTCCAAAATTAGAGCCAAAAACCCTTATCGAGGAACTTCCAGAAGAAGTAACGATTACTCAAGTTGACACCGAAGAAGGACCTAAAAGACAAGTTATCAAGAAGAGAGTAGTGCGCAAACGTAAAGGAAGCAAACAAGAACTAACTGAAATCGTCACTGTCGAAGAAGAAGGAAAGAAACCGCAATCTACACTAACCATTCACGAAGTAGATATGCCTGAAGAAACTTTAGTAGAAGAACTTCCAGAAGAAGTGACAGTTACTCAAGTTGAAACGGCAGAAGGTCCTAAAAAACAAACAACGAAAAAGAGAATTATAAGGAAACGCAAAGGTAGCAAACAAGAATCTACAGAAATCGTGACTGTTGAAGAAGAAGGGAAAAAGCCGCAGACCACTGTAACTATAGAAGAAACAACACTGCCTGAAGAAGTTTTAAAGGAATTACCTGTTTCAAAATTAGAGCCAAAAACCCTTATTGAGGAACTTCCAGAAGAAGTAACAATTACTCAAGTTGACACCGAAGAAGGACCTAAAAAACAAGTCATCAGAAAGAAAATCATGCGTAAACGGAAAGGAAGCAAACAAGAACTCACCGAAATTGTAACTGTCGAAGAGGAAGGAAAGAAGCCGCAGTCTACGCTAACGATACACGAAGTAGATATGCCTGAAGAAACTTTTGTAGAAGAGCTTCCAGAAGAAGTGACAGTTACCCAAGTTGAGACAACAGAAGGTCCTAAAAAACAAACAACAAAAAAGAGAGTTATAAGGAAACGCAAAGGTAGCAAACAAGAATCTACAGAAATCGTGACTGTTGAAGAAGAAGGGAAAAAACCGCAGACCACTGTAACTATAGAAGAAACAACACTACCTGAAGAAGTTTTAAAGGAATTACCTGTTTCAAAATTAGAGCCAAAAACCCTTATCGAGGAACTTCCAGAAGAAGTAACAATTACTCAAGTTGACACCGAAGAAGGACCTAAAAAACAAGTCATCAGAAAGAAAATCATGCGTAAACGGAAAGGAAGCAAACAAGAACTCACCGAAATTGTAACTGTCGAAGAGGAAGGAAAGAAGCCGCAGTCTACGCTAACGATACACGAAATAGATATGCCTGAAGAAACTTTTGTAGAAGAGCTTCCAGAAGAAGTGACAGTTACCCAAGTTGAGACAACAGAAGGTCCTAAAAAACAAACAACAAAAAAGAGAGTTATAAGGAAACGCAAAGGTAGCAAACAAGAATCTACAGAAATCGTGACTGTTGAAGAAGAAGGGAAAAAACCGCAGACCACAGTAACTATAGAAGAAACAACACTGCCTGAAGAAGTTTTAAAGGAATTGCCTGTTTTAAAATTAGAGCCAAAAACCCTTATCGAGGAACTTCCAGAAGAAGTAACAATTACTCAAGTTGACACCGAAGAAGGACCTAAAAAACAAGTCATGAAAAAGAAAGTAATGCGTAAGCGGAAAGGAAGCAAACAAGAACTCACTGAAATTGTAACTATCGAAGAAGAAGGAAAGAAGCCGCAGTCTACAGTAACCATATACGAAGTAGATTTGCCTGAAGAAACTTCAGTAGAAGAGCTTCCGGAGGAAGTGACTGTAACTAAAGTTGAGACAGCAGAAGGTCCTAAAAAACAAACAGTAAAAAAGAGGGTTATACGGAAACGCAAAGGTAGCAAACAGGAAACTACAGAAATTGTAATCGTTGAGGAGGAAGGAAAAAAGCCACAGACAACAGTAACTGTAGAAGAAGAAGAATTGCCTGAAGAGACCTTGGAAGAAGTTTCGCCTGTAAAACAGGAATCAACTATGCTCATAGAGGAACTACCTGAAGAAGTACAAGTTACTGAAGAAGAGACTGAAAGTGGTCCTAGAAAGAAGATTATCAAAAAGAAAATTATAAAGAAACGTAAAGGTAGCAAAGAAGAAGCTTTAGAAATATTAACTGTTGAAGAAGAAGGAAAGTTACCACAGACTACAGTAACTATTCAAGAAATAGATACAACACAGGAACCTGTAAAGAAAATCAGAAAAGTTAAGAAGGTTAAACCAGAAAAGCAGGAATTAATTTCCGAAGATAATATTCTTATTGTTCCTACTTTGCAAAATAAACCTGAATCTGAAGATATTATAGAACTGGTTCAAACAGAACTCCTCAAGAAGGCACTTTCACAACCAACATATGAGCATCCTCAAGATGAAGAAAAACCTGACGAAATCAAGAAACCTAAGAAGAAAAAAGAAAAGAAAAAGGACTTACCAGAAGCTTATTCTGAAGAACTTCCAGAGCAAATTCAGATAATTGAGAAAGATGCTGAAGACGGTAAGCCTCAACAAACCATAATTAAAACAAGAACAATTAAAAAACGCAGCAAGGATAAACAAGAAACAACGAAAATTGTAACAGTAGAAGAAGTAGGCAAACAGCCTCAGATTTCTGTAGTTATTGAAGAAATGGATTTGCCCTTGGAACTTATTCAAACAGAAAAAGATATAGCACCAAGTACAGCAATGGAAATAGAGGAAATACCCCAAGAGGTTAGCGTAACAGAGATAACAACAAAGAGCAGTCCAACGAAAACGGTTAAAAAGAAAACTATTAAAAAACGTAAAGGGGATAAACAAGAAGTAACAGAAATTGTTACTGCCGAGGAGAAAGGCAAAGAACCTGAAACCACGGTCACCATAATGGAAGTCGACCTTCCTTGTGAAGAGACTGTACCTTCAGCAGAAGAACCTGTTTACATAGAAGAACTCCCCGAGGAAGTAAAGATAATAGAAGAATATAAGGGCGATGTTCCACAGAAGAAAGTTATTAAAAAGAAAGCGATTAAAAAAAGAAAAGGAAGTAAACAAGAAATTACTGAAATAGTTACCATAGAAGAAGAAGGTAAGATGCCTGTAAGTACAGTGTCGGTTGAAGAAATATATTTACCTGAGGAGCAAATTTTAGAAGAGCTAACTAAAAAATCACCAGAAGTGATAATTTTTGAAGAACCAGAAAAGATAACAATATCTGAAGAGATAAGTGACGAAGGTATTCCAAAAAAAATTACTGTCAAAAAACGAGTTCTGAAAAAACGAAAAGGAAATAAAGAAGAAGTAACAGAAATAACTACAGTTGAGGAAGATGGCAAGAAGCCCACAACTGCTGTAACTATAGAAGAAACTGATATTCCAGAGGAAATAATTCTACCAAAAGAACCTAGTTATATACTAGAACTTCCTGAAGAAATAAAAATTGTTGAAATAATTCCAAAAGAAGGTTCACCTAAAAAACAGTTGATAAAGAAACGAGTAATAAAAACGCGTGAAGGTAAAAAAGAGAAAGCTACTGAAATTTTGACAGTAGAAGAGGCAGGGAAATCTCCACAGACAACTGTAACAATTACAGAATCAGAAATTCCTGAAGAATATGTAAAAGAAATTCCAAGTCCAGAATTGTCACAGGTAAAATACATAGAAGAGCTTCCTGAAGAAGTAACTGTTACTGAAACTGTTACACTTGAAGGCAAGCCAAAGAAAATTTTACAAAAAAAGAGAGTTATCAAAAAACCTAAAGGTACAAAAGATGAAATAATAGAAATAGTTACTACTGAAGAGGAAGGAAAAACTCCTGAAACCATTGTAAATGTAGAAGAAATTGATTTAGTTGAACCGGTTCCTCATAAACTGAAACAAAAGGTTATAAAGAAAAAGCCTAAGGAAAAACTCAAACCTGATGAACAAACTCCGACTGATCAAAAACCAGAATTAAGAAGTAAGTTGAGAAGAGAAGTATCTATTCTGATGCCAATTGAACATAAAGAAATTAAACCTCAAAAACCTAAAATAGTCGAAACGAAAGATATTTCTCAATTAGCCGATGTTAAGCTTAGAAAACCAAAAATTCCACAAAAGAAAAAAGATGTTACAAAGTTCCCGAAATTTTTACTTAAAAGCCGAATTTGTCACATTGACTTCCCCCCTATAAGTGAACAAGAACAGTTACCAAGAATATCAATTCTTGAACCAATTTACAGATATAATGGAGTGCTGTCAAGAAATGTTGAGGAAGCTAAAAAGATTCCAAAAACGAAGAGAAGAAGATTAAGGGATAAAGATTTAAATTTGAAAGATTTAGAAAAACTAGATTTGGAATTTGACGAGTTAAAGAAAAAGGAACTGGAACAAGTTGACGATGGGTTCAAATTTGAAAAACAACCCAGGAAAAAATCCGTTGCGAAAGATGAACTCAAAGATATACGACCTGGAAAAGGCAAGCTTCTACCGCCAGAAGATGAAGACGAAATAGTCAAACTTAAAGCTATTCCAAAGAAATTGAAAGAGGAAGTTGATAAACCTGAGAAGAAGGAAAAAGAAAAGAAACCTAGTGAATCTAAAAAGATTCCAAGAAAACCAGAGGATGAAGTAGACAAGTTGGACTTTAAACCATATGATATTGACCGAGAGTCTCCAGAAAAAATTGAATATGAACCTACCGTACCCGAAGACGAAGATAAAAAATTACCAGAAAATAAAGAAGTAAGACCACCAAAGAAAAAGAAGAGTAAACGTTTGCCTGAAGTCGAAACAAGTGAAATTGAAATTGGAAAACCAAAGCCCACACCTTCAGAAGAACAGCCAGAAATCAATTTGCAGTACAAACAAAAACCTAAGCCGGAAGAACCGCCAGAGGATATTACGCTTAAACCATTTAAACGGGACAAGTCAACTGAAAAAATGGAACCAGAAATTACTTCCGACTTGAAACTGTCACAAATACCTTCGACAACAGGCGATGAAGATGAATTTGAATATACGCCTAAAACTGAAGAAACAAAGAAAAAGAAGATTATTAAAAAAATAAAGCCTAAACATCCCGATTCTGATGCATTGCATGTTACTGAAGAGCAAGTAAGTGAAATATTCCAAGGTGAGCTACCACAAGTCATTGATATTCCATATGATTCAACGAAGGAAACTGCTGAATTGCCTACAAATGAATACAGACCAGAAGAACCTAGAGATACGAGTGATAATGACGCCAAGAAAATCAAAAAGAAAATTGTCGTAAAGAAGAAAGTGCCTAAAGAAAAACTTGATGTAGGAGATAAAGAAGAAATATTACAGGAAGAAGAAAAGCCGTTGTCTGAACCTATTGAAGAAGATACTGAAAGTCCACTACAGACAGAAGTTACTACTGATGAAGCACCTGTTGAACCACAACTTCCAGAGACTACACCTAAAGAAGATACTGTGGAACTGGCACAAATTAAGTTAAAGAAACCAAGAGCTCCAGCAAGAAAAACAGAAAAATCTAAAATGCCTAAATTTTTGTTGAAAAGTAGAATTAATATTGTTCCTTTCCCACCGGAATCTGAAACAGAAAGAATTCCTAAAATAACTGACCTTCCATCGGTTTGCCGCGATAAAGGAGTGCTATCTAGAAATATTAAAGATGCAGAAAAATTGCCAAAAAAGAAACGTATAAGCATAAAACATATTGAAAGAGATATTAAGGATCTTGAAAAATTAGACTTTGAAGTTGATGACCTAAAGAAGCAAGGGCTAGAAAAAATTGACGACGAATATAAAAGCTTCAAGCCGCAGAAAAAGAAAATTGAACAACCGGAGGACGATAAAAAACTTAAGATTGGAAAGGGAAAACTTCCAGAAAAACCTGAGGACGATGAGACTATTAGTCTAAAAAAAATACCGAAAAAACAAGAGGACAAAATTGTAAAAGTCAAAGACAACGTTCCCAAGACTGAAGATGTTGTAAAAACTGCACCTGATGTGGAAGAAGGAGAAACTCCTGCAATGAAACCTTTTGAACCATATGATATTGAAAGAGAATCGCCCATAAAAGAAAAATATGAACCTGGGCAACCTGAAAGCACAGAAGTAGAACCTGAAATGCAAAAAGCTCCTGAGAAAATTAAAAAGAAGAAGACAAAACCTGTTCCTGAAACAATTGAAAGTTCGTTACAAAAAGGAGTACCAAAAGAAAAAGCACCAGAGGAACAACCTGAAATAAAACTAAAATATAAGCAGAAGGATAAACCAGACGAATTACCAGAGGAAATTTTACTTAAACCGTTTAAAAAGTCTGATGAAAAAGAAGAACTAATTGCAACGGAGTACTCGCCTATGAAACATACGGCAATTCCTGTTGGAGATTTCGAATTAGAAGAACCTGAGAAAACTCCAACCATATCAAAAAAGAAAATAAAAAGGGTCAAAATCCCCAAGAGCAATGTGAAAGAAGAAACTCCTAGTGAGGAATTACAAGATTTAGAAGAAACACAATATGAAACTGTTCCAACTGAAATACTAGAAGATGAAAAGGACCAATCTATTCCAGAAACGATAAGTGAGATGAAACCATCAGAAGAATTTATAGAACCTTTAACTGTCAAACAAATTGAAGAATATGAAACAAAAAGAATTATTAAGAAAAAAATAAAGAAACCTAAGAAAACTGAAAAACAGGAGGAAGAAACTCCGTTAGAGCAAGCAACAAAACCAGTTTTAATGAAGATTAAACGTATTACAGCTGCTAAACCACAAACACCTCTTATTATGGAGGTAAAGCCAGAGTTTGCTGAAATAAAACTAAAGAAATCAAGACCAATTGGAAAGAAAAAAGAAACAGATGTAACACTACCCAAAATATTATTAAAAAGTAGACTGCAGAGATTAGATTTCCCTCCAATCTCAGAAAAGGAACAAAGACCTATAGTTACTGTTTTAGAACCCGTACATAAAGATAATGGAATTTTATCTAGGAATATTGAAGAGGCCGAAAAAGTAAAACCAAAACGTAAGAAAATCTCTAAGAAGATTAAAGACTTGGAAAAGTTAGATCAGGAATTAGAAGATCTTAAGAAGGAAGCTCCTGAAAAAGTTGATGATGAGTACAGAAAGAGACCTAAAAAGTCAAAGAAAGATAAACCTGTATTAATGAAAATTGTAAATGTGGAAATAATAGCACAGAAACCAAAAATTATAAATATAGATAAACCAGACGCGATAAATCTTGCCGATGTAAAACTTAAAAAACCGAAAATACCAACTAAAAAGGAAATTGAAAGTGTCAAAGTTCCTAAATTTAAACTGAAAAGCCGAATTGTTCATATGGATTTCCCACCTTTATCAGAAATATTGCAAAAACTTAAGATCACTGATTTGGGAGCTAAGAGAGACAACGGCATTATTTCTAGAAATGTAGAGGAAGCTGAAAAAATAAAAAAGATCAAACGTAAAAAACTTAAAGATATAGAAAAGGAAACGCCTGAATTAGAAAAACTTGATAAGGAATTTGAAGAACTAAAGAAAAAAGAACCAGAAAAAGTTGATGAAGCATTTAAATACGAAAAGAAACCTAAGAAACCGCTTGAAGTGGAAGATGTTACACCTATATCCTTAAAAATGGGAAAAGGAAAAATCCCTGATAATGTAGATCAAGAAGAAACAGTAACGTTAAAGAAAACTCCCCAAAAACCAACTGAAATAGTGTTGGAGGAAGAACATAAAATTAAACCAAAACCTGAAAATAAGAAAAAAACAACTAAAGACAAACCCTCTGAAGAGATCGATAAACTGAAATTTGAACCTTTTGATATTGATCATGACGAACCTGAAAAATTGGAACCTGAGCACTTTGATTCCGAAAAAGAAGACAAAGATCAACCTAAAAAACCTAAAACAAAATTAGTGAAAAAGAAAAAGGAAAAGCCAGTCCCTGAAACCATTGAAATACCAATTAAAAAGGGTGTTCCAAAGCAACCTATACCCGAGACCGAAGAGGAAATTAAACTTAAGAAACTTCAAAAAGAAAAACCTGAAGAGGAACCCGAACAAATTTCATTAAAGCCATTCGAAAAACCTGATGAGGAAATAGAAGTGCATAAAGTCAAAATTGAAGGTCCTGAAATGCCTACACAAAAAACGGAGGATATCAAACCGGACTCAGATGAAATAGATTTGGACAGAAAAAGAAAAGTTACCAAGAAGATTCATAAGAAAAAACCTGAATCAGTACAGGATGAAAAAGAAAATATTGAACCCGCTTCTGCTGAAGAAGAAGTACCTACACAACCGGATATAAAAGAACAGCCTAAAAAGCCGAAACCCAAAGTAATACGGAAAGAAAAACCAAAATCAGTAAAGCTCCCTAAACTTAAAAGCAGAATTAGATATATTGATTTTCCACCCCTCGAGGAGGCTGAAACAAAACCTAAAATTACTGATTTAAAACCTGTCGTGAAGGACAATGGAGTAATTTCACGAAATGTAGAAGAAGCCGAAAAAATTAAAAAGATCAAACGTAAGAAACTCAAAGATATAGAAAAGGAAACGCCTGAGTTAGAAAAACTTGATAAGGAATTTGAAGAACTAAAGAAAAAAGAACCAGAAAAAGTTGATGAAGCATTTAAATATGAAAAGAAACCTAAGAAACCGCTTGAAGTGGAAGATGTTACACCTATATCCTTAAAAATGGGAAAAGGAAAAATCCCTGATAATGTAGATCAAGAAGAAACAGTAACGTTGAAGAAAACTCCCCAAAAACCTACTGAAATAGTGTTGGAGGAAGAACATAAAGTTAAACCAAAACCTGAAAGTAAGGAAAAACCAACTGAAGACAAACCCATTGAAGAGACCGATAATCTCAAATTTGAACCTTTTGATATTGATCATGACGAGCCTGAAAAATTGGAACCTGATCACTTTGATTCTGAAAAAGAAGACACAGATCAACCTAGAAAACCTAAAACAAAATTAGTGAAGAAGAAAAAGGAAAAGCCAGTGCCTGAAACCGTTGAAATACCAATTAAAAAGGGTATTCCAAAACCGCCTATACCTGAGACTGAAGAGGAAATTAAACTTAAGAAACTTCAAAGAGAAAAACCTGAAGAGGAACCCGAACAAATTTCATTAAAACCATTCAAAAAACCTGATGAGGCAATAGAAGTTCATAAAGTCAAAATTGAAGGCCCTGAATTGCCTACACAAAAAACGGAGGATATCAAACCGGACTCAGATGAAATAGATTTGGACAGAAAAAGAAAAGTTACCAAGAAAATTCATAAGAAAAAACCTGAAACACCAGTGCAGGAAGAAAAAGAAAATATTGAACCCGCTTCTGCTGAAGAAGAAGTACCTACACAACCGGATATAAAAGAAGAGCCGAAACCCAAAGTAATAAGAAAGAAAGAAAAGCCAAAACCGGAATCCGCTCAAACAGAACTGGAGGAAGAGATTCCAAAGAAATTAGAAGAAGATGAAGTTCCGGAAGAGGTCTTAGAGGAAAAGCCTTCCGAATCAGAAATTCTTAAACCAACTGAAAGGCCGTCCTTGAAAGAAGATGAGTTCAAAACCGAGGAAGAAACATCAGAGAAACCTAAAAAATTAGAAGACGTCGAACAAACTACTATTAAGATTAAAAAGAAGATTCCAAAGAAACCAGAAAAAGAGGTCAAAACACCCAAATTTAAACTGAAAAGTAGAATTGTGTACGTCGACTTCCCATCAGACTCAGAAAAATCGCAATTGGTACAGATTTCAAATATAGATGCAACAAAAGATAATGGAGTAATTTCAAGAAATATTGAAGATGCGGAAAAAATAAAAACAAAAAAACGTAAACCCAAAGACTTAAAAAAAGATCTGAAAGATTTAGAAAAATTGGATTTAGAATTTGAGGAGCTTAAGAAGAAGGAACCAGAAAAGGTAGACGAGGCATATAAATATGAAAAGAAACCTAAAGAAAAACTTAAACAAGTTGAAGATGTAAGTCTTGCTATTAAAAAACCAGTTCCTGTAGAGGAAGTTAAGCCAGAAGAAGAAGTTCCTAAAAAACCAGATGTACCAAAAACCGTTAAAAAGAAAATTCCTCAGAAAGAAGAAAAACCAGTTAAAATGCCTAAATTTAAACTTAAAAGTAGAATTGTTTATATTGATTTTCCATCTGGTACCGAAATTTTGCAAATACCACAAGTAATAAATATAGATGCAATGAAAGATAATGGAGTGATTTCTAGGAACATAAAAGAAGCGCAGAAAAAAATAAAGACTAAGGTTCGAAAACTGAAAGATACAGGAAAGGAACTTGAAGATTTAGAAAAGTTAGATATGGAATTTGAAGAGCTTAAGAAAAAGGAACCTGAAAAAGTCGACGAAGCTTACAAATATGAAAAGAAACCCAAAGAGAAGCAGGAGCCAACGGAAGAAGTAACTATTCCCCTAAAAATTGGAAAAGGCAAGATTCCAGAAAAATCTGAAACAGAAGATACAATACAGTTGAAAAAACGTCCCGAAAAAAGAGATGAGGAAATACCAGACGATGTTGCTAAAGAAAAAATATTTAAAGTAGATGAAAAAGAAACTAAAGAAATAGTTGCAAAAGATGATGTCAAGGTAGCACCATTTGAACCATTTGATATTGATCGCGATGAACCTGAAAAATTAGAATTAGAAATGCCAGAATATGATAAACCGGATAAGGAAAAACCTACAAAAGAAAAAGGAAAATACAAACCCAAAGATAAACAGAAACCAGCACCGGAAACTATCGAAACACCTATAGAAAAAGGTTTACCGAAATCAAGTGAACAAGAACCAGAGGAGCAAAAAACATTCAAAACTGTGCAAAAGGATAAACCAGAAACAGAACCCGAGAATATAACATTAAAACCATTTGATAAACCTAAAGACGAAGAAGAACAAAATACATATGAAACAGAGAAGCCTGAAAAACCTGTAGCACAATTAAAAGAAATTCCACAAGCTCAAGATGAAGCACCGGAAAAAAGAAAACTGAAAAAGAAGATACCAAAGAAAGACGAAGCAAAAGAAGAGATCCCAGAAAAGCCAACCGATGAAGAACAAGTTCCAGTAGCTGAATTATCAGAAACAATTGTTTTGAAAAAGAAGTCAAAAGTACCCGAAGAACCATTAGATGTGGAAGTTAAAATGTTAAAGAAACAACCATCTACTGAAGATCAAACTGAAGTAGAAACGGAGACGATAATTATTAAGAAGCAAAAACCTAAGAAGGAGCCAGAAGAGGCTATAGAAGCAGAATTAATAGTAAGACCAGATACTACTGAAATAGTTACAGATACTACTGAAGTAGTTATCAAAAAGAAATCTAAGAAACCAAAACCAGAGGACAAAACTGAAGAAAAATTAGAGCTAGAAATTCCAGAAGAAAGAGAAAGCCCCGTTGCAATCTCTGAAGAAGAAATTAAAGAAGAAACTACTCCAGTGAAAGAGGAATTACCAGAAGATGTAGAGGACAAACAAGTCGAGAAGCCGTTAAAGAAAAAGAAACCTAAAACAGAAGAGAAGAAAGCTGAGCAAATTCCAGAAACTATTGATGAAGCACCTGTGCCAACTGAAGAAAAAGATACCATCCAAGTAGTTATTAAACGTAAAGCACCGGTGGTAAAGGAAGACGTAGAAGAAATAATAAAATTACCAAAACAACCATCTGAAGAACAAAGTGAAGTGAAAATTGATACAGTTATCAAGCCGAAAGAAAACCTTCCCGATGTTAAACAACAAGGTGAAGATGTAGAAGCAGAATTTACCGTTCTTCAAAAAGAACCAATCGAAGAAACAGAACAAGTTCCACCTGAAGAAGTTATAGAAAAAGTAGTAATTAAAAAGAGAAAAGACAAGAAACCTAAACCAGATACTGAAACAGAGGCTGAGGTTTCATTTACTTTGGAAAAAGACAAACCTACTGACGATGAGAACGCCTATTCTACTGAGGAAATTGCTGTAAAAGTAAAACCTCAAAAACCAAAGAAAGATGCAAGCGATGAAGGAACAGCTGAGCTAATTATAAAGAAAGAAATACTTCCACAAGCGGAGGAAACTGATGAGAAGTTACCCAAACCAATAGAAGAATCAGAAGAAAAAACAGAATTTACTGAACAACCTGAAGAAGCATTAAAATCGCCAACAGAGGAACTAGAAAATATTACTATTAAGAAACCTAAAAAGGCGGCCAAAACTCCTGAAGAAGATGATACTAAAATTACTATAGCAAAACTTGTTCCGAAAGTGGACACATCTGATGATGATATTAAAGTAACAATTAAGCCAACACCAAAAGACGAAACTCAAGAAGCTATAGTTAAAGATAAGGTCCCAAAAACTAAAGAAGATGAAGGGGACGATGAAATTACCATTAAGAAAATTGTGCCCATCACAAAAGATGAAGAAATTGAGAAAGAAGAAGTAAAACCTCCACTAGAAGATCAATCACAGGAACCATTTATAGAGAAACCAGAAAAGGAAACCATACCCAAGGAAAAAACTGAAGATGAGATTGAAGTAACAGTTAAACCTACCCCAAATGATGCAGCCGAAGAAACCTTTATTAAGAGGGATAATAAAGATATACCACAAGATGAGGAGAGTGCGGAAGTTACAGTGAAAAAGATCGTACCTATTACGAAAGAAGAAGAAGAAATAGATACCGAAATTAAATCCAAACCACCATCAGATGACGAGACAAAAATAACCATAAAGAAGCCCAAAAAGAAAAGTCAAGCTCCAGATGAAGCCGAAACTGAACTTACAGTGAAAAAACTCGTACCTTACGACACAGAAACGTCTGAAATAGAGACTGAAGCAGCATTTAAACTTCCACCTGAAGATGAAACTGAAGGAACTTTCATTAAAAAAACTGATAAAGGTATTCCTAAGAACGAAGAAAATGTAGAAATTACAGTCAAGAAAATAATGCCTATTTCTAAAATAGAACCTGAGGATGAGGACAATGAGGAAACAGAAGTAGTTATTAAGAAACCCAAACCAGAGGAAAAAGAAGTCTCTGAACAAGACACTGAAATATCAATGAAGCCTTCACTACCTAAGGAACCTGTGGAAGAATCAGAAGAAATTCAAATAAAAAAGAAACCTAAAAAACAAGAAGATGAAGCAGATGATGAAGTTACAGTACAAAAATATGTGCCGATTCCAGGAGAATCTGATGAAGACAATGAAGCGGTATTCAAGGGAAAGCTACCTAAAGAAGTCGATGAAACTGAATCTGAGGAAACTATAAAACCAGTAGAGCAAAGTGATGATACAGCCGAATTTAAATTGAAGAAAAAACCGACCAAAACACCCTCTACTGACGAACATTCCGAAGAAATTACCATAAAAAAATTGCGTCCTGTAAGGAAACCATCCGAGCCAGAAATACCAGAATATACTGAAGTAGAAACGGTTACATTCAGACCTAGAACGACAAAAACCAAGGAAAATGTTGAACAAGAGTTTAGAATATCCCTAGATTCATATGCTGAAGAAGAGATTTCTATGTCAACAAAAGTAAAATTGAAGAAACAAAAACCACTTACTTACTCTGAGGAAACTGCTGAGGACACAGTTAAAGTAACACAAGAAATTGAAGACCAAGGTCCGGTTATTGAGGAAATTATAGACGAAGGAAGCGATGCTGAAGATATATCCCCAGACGAAATATCGGGAAGTTTCCACGTTGCGTTCAAGAGAAAACCTTCGCGAAAATATTCCGTGTTTGAAGAAGATGAAGCAGAAATTAGTCTAAAGAAACCTACTGAACAAGTTGATTTCGAAGAACAGACTGTTACTTTGAAACCTAAAAGGAAAGCATCTGTGCCATCATTCGATCAAGGTAAGTCTTAATGTTTAGTTTTCTATACAATATGATTCGGTATCCCACAAATGACAATCAATAACCCGAGTAAATACGAAGTAGGTTAAATATAAAAGAAATTGTGGCGCTTTATGCCTTAAAAGAAAGTAAACAGATCCAGGATATGTGCCTGAAATATTGTGAAAAAAAGGCTAAAAATCAGGATTTCATGAAAGGTCGCTAGAATATTGTGATCCCTTTAAAGCTAAGCATTTATATAAGTTATATTTTTTCCTTATTTATTTTTAGAAGCAGTTACGTTAAGCATAACCAAAGAAAAGGAGATTTTCGACGACGAATTCGAGGTAATACATGAGGGTGACATAGAAAAAGGTGATGTCTTCTATTCAATAAGTTTCTATGATGCCGAAGCTGATCAGGCTATAGATCTAGTTGAAGGTGAAAAGGTATACGTGGTTGAAACCCACAGTGCCGACTGGTGGTTTGTCAAGAAACATCTAACAGAAGAAAGCGGATGGGTTCCGGCGAAAATTCTTATGGATGAAACACAGTATGTTAAATACGTCCAAAGAAAATTAAACGAAAAGATTGACAAACTTCCAGTGTTTGAAAGTAAGTTCGGTTAGTATTTTAATTAGTACATCGTTTAACAATAAACACATTTCAGAGCCAAAATCTCAAGAGACTGCAAGGGCACCAAGATTTATTGAAAAGTTGAAACCAATAACTACTCCTGATGGGTATACGGTACAATTTGAATGCCGCGTGGAGGGATTCCCAAGACCCCAAATTACTTGGTTCAGACAAACACATATTATTAAAGAATCTATAGATTTTCAGATGTTTTATGATGAAGACAATACTGCGACACTTATCATTAAGGAAGTTTTTCCAGAAGATGCTGGAACATTCACCTGCGTGGCAAAGAATTCAGCAGGTTTCGCATCAAGTACGACTGAACTAACAGTAGAATATCCTCTTTCCTCTCATGGATCTGATTTAACATCAATTTCAAGAAAAAGCTTATCCAGAACATCATCCCTAGCAGATATTTTAGAAGGAGTTCCCCCAATATTTTCTAAGAAACCTCTGTCCCAGTCTATACCCGAGGAATCGGACCTAGAAATTGAAAGCTCTTTAATAGCCATTCCAGAACCAGACATAAAATGGTATCGCAACGGAAAACGTATTTCTTCGAAAGGTAACGTATCAATAGTTTCAACATCCGAAACACATATATACACAACGATTCTGAAGATAACAAAAATCGAAAGAAAACAAGAAGGTAGATACCGAATTGTAGCTAAAAATAGAGAGGGACAATCATCGGTTGAATTTACATTAAAGGTATTAACGAATAAGAAAGAGCCACCAGAAATTTTGGAACCACTACGGTCGATTACCGTAAGAAAAACAGAAGAAATAACACTCAGCACCACGATTGTTGGTAATCCAGAACCTACAATTAAATGGTTTAAGGACGATAAGCCACTATCTAATGCATTGCTAGCTAAATATGGAAACACGTATTCTTTAAAGATAAGACGTGCTGAATTAAGTGATTCCGCAGAATATACGGTTAAAGCAACTAATCCTCTTGGAACTGCAGAAACCACGTCGAAATTGACAGTCGAGGGTAAAATTTATTTCATTGTTTTATAGTGGCTACGCAAATAAACTAACACGTTTTTCTTTTTTTTTCAGAAAAAAACTGCTTTTGCAAAATGCTAACGAGAAATAAATGAATAAATTGCCTCAGCTTTTATATTTTTTTACCTGCTCTTCAATAAATTTTTTATATCTACATTTGTCTTTGCTTTTTGCTTCAAATACCTTTTTATATGTTTAAGGTTATAAGAGAGACTAACGACTATATAATATTTCAGAGTTCCCTGAAAACTTGGAACCACCCATGTTCGTAAAACGATTTGAAGAGCAAAACATACCCGAAAAAAGTCCTTTGGTGCTCAGAGCAAAAGTTACTGGAAATCCTATCCCCGAAGTGACTTGGCTTCGCAATAATGAACCTTTGGAACCCTCGGATCGTCTAAGAATTTTATACGACGGTGAAAATATAGAACTGTCTATTAAGGAAACCAATTCCGAATTTGATTCTGGAGATTATAAATGCATTGCTGTCAATTCTATGGGTAAAGCGTCACATGGCGCAAGGATCTCCGTCGAAGTAGACACGGTTAAATTTACAAAGAAACTTAAGAAATTGTATGAATCGTCAGAAAGGGACACCCTCGAACTAGAATGTGAAACGTCTCATTCCGTCCGTACCAAATGGTGGTTCAATGACACAGAGATCAGTGGAATGGATCACCGATTAGTAATTCAGGATGGGAGAACCCATAAACTTGTTATTAAAAATATATCACTGAAAGATGAAGGTCACTACAAATGTACCGTTAAAAATCAGAAAACCGAGACCACAGTGAAGGTACAACAGCGTAAGCTTGAATTTGTCAGGAAACTACAAGACTTAGAAATAACAGAAAAAGACACAGCTATATTGGAAGTAGAAATTACATCAGATACCGCCGAGGTAATTTGGTACAAAGATGGAATAGTTTTAGATGACGACAATGATAAATTTGAAACAGAGAAGGATAGAGGTGTAAGAAAATTACTCATCCGAAGCACTTCCATCCATGATGAAGGTGAATATTCGTGTACACTTTTGGAAGAAGAATGCAAAGCTGAGGTAACTGTAATCGAACTACCTCCTGAAATAATAACTCCACTTCAAGATAAAACTGTAATGAAAGGAGAAAAAACAGTATTTGAAATAGAACTGTCTAAAGGTGACGCATTAGCAAGGTGGTACAAAGATGGTAGAGAAATTCAATTTTCAGAACACGTACAATTGTCTATTGACGGCAAACGTCAAAAACTAAAGATTTATAATTCTGGACCTGAAGACGAGGGTATTTATTCATGCGAGGTGAGTAATTCAGTCGATTGTATGGATACAAAGGTTGTTGAACACGTGACACGTACTTCTAATCTTTTAAATCTTAAATTGTTACTAAAGAAGTTCCAAAAAAACATTTTTATACATCAAATATTAGATATTGTATTAAATAAATCTTTATATCATTGTAGGTGGGCAACCAATCATCGAAAGCTTCCTTAACAGTACAAGTTCCGACGTGTACATTTATAAAACCTCTACCAGAATACACTATAATTCCTATTGAGACTGATGCTGAATTCCTCGTGGAGCTATCTAGAGAAGACGTCGAAGTAACGTGGCTTAGAAATAATAGAAAAATTGAAAGATCATCCAGGTATACGATAACCGAAGATCACACGTTCAGAAAATTAGTAGTTCGCAAAACAACCCGTGAGGACGAAGATGAGTATTCTTGTACTGTTGAAAAGTACAAGCTCAAGACTTCCTCAAAACTTAAAATCGGAGGTAAGTAAAATTAGTCGAAAATATATTACATATGGGTATAGGCCAAAAAATAACGAGCGTTCAAATAAAAACGTGGTCAAGTTGGTTCTGAAAATTTGGACGTAGGGCGTAGCGTATAGCAAATGAACTTAAACGTCATCTGTCAAAGCGCTATATCGCCGCTATCAATTTGAATATTTTCGTTTTAAAAAGCGTTTAAAATGGTGTTTTCTCAAGAACAAAAAGTGTTTATCAAAGAGTCCTACTTTAGAAATGGACGCAAGATTGATGAAATATGGAAGTATTCTATTGAGGAATGTTTCATAGAATTTCAAAATCAATTTCCCGGCGTTGTTGAGTACAAAATTTTTCAAAGTGCAGTTCAGCATTGTTAATGTTTTTCGTGAAATGGGCAGTGTAACAAGAAAAGAAGAAAGCGGCCGACCTAAAAAGCGGACTGAAGAATTAAAAGAAAATGTCCAACGAATAATGGAAAATGCGCCAAGAACTTCTGTACGTGTTTTATCACAAATGGTGCGAGTATCAGTCGGTACCTGCCACACAGTGTTAAAAAAAGATTTGCGTTTGTTCTCCTATCGTTTAACTTGTCAGCAAGAACTTCATGAAGTTGATTTTCCGCGACGGGCTGTATTTTGTGAATGGTTTTTAAACAACTACGGTGAATTTCATAATATCACCTTTTTTTCTGATGAAGCCTGGTTTCATTTAAGTGGTTACATAAACTCACAGAATATGAGAATGTGGTCTTCTGAAAAACCAGATAACTTTTTTGTCGAGGGCCCTCTACACGCTCAAAAAATTGGAGTTTGGTGTGCTCTCAATCGAAGGATTATTTATGGACCTATTTTTTTTAATGATACTCTTACTGCGCAAAGGTATAGAGAAGAAATTATCGCTCCTTTTGTTAACCAGCTGGAAGAAAACGAAATTACAAACTTTTACTTTTAACAAGATGGCGCAAGGGCACATACGGCAGGCGAGACGATGAATATGTTGAGGGAACTTTTCCAAAATCGACTAATAAGTCTCAATGCTGAACATGAATTTCCCCCGAGGTCATGTGATATTACGCCGTGTGATTTCTTTTTGTGGCCTTACCTTAAAAACACTATTTTTGAACTGCCTATTCCTGATTTAAACCATCTGCAGGCTCGACTTATAGACAAGATTCGTGAAATTAACAATACGCCGAGCATCTTAGAAAATGTCTTTAATTCTTTGAGGAACAGGTGTGAAAAGTGCTTGGAACAAGGAGGGGACACTTTCCGCAGCTCCTTTAATTGTTTGTTATTGTTATAATAAAGTTATATAGTCATTAACGTTATTGAAACTGACAGCTGCTATACAGCTCGTTGAGAAATGAGGTTAAGTTGGTCGCTATAAGCTACTCCTTACGTCCAATGTGTCAGAGCCAACTTCGACCACGTTTTTATTTGAACGCTCGTTACTAGTAGCAAACGGACTGTACCATCATATAAAAGACAGTCTATAGATATATGCATTTTTTTGTTTTTTGCTTATAAAACCTAAACTTCAAGCAATCAAAAAATCTGGATGCTGTGGAGAATCGAAATACGAATAAAACGAGAGGTCGATCCGATCGGATATTTAGAAACGAAGAAAACTCAAGAAAATTTAGCTTTTTTTTAACTCTTTACTCTGACAATTTTTAAGTTGTAGAGCTGACCATGTGCATAAAAGTAGTGATTTATATTTAAGTGTGCACAAAGCAGGCGCTGTCGGACCATCATTGGATTTGGCATGATTGCAATTTGAATTTTTTGGTGCACTATTTTGCAAAATTTCTGGATGTGTTGAAGGTGGTCCGATTTTAATTTTTCAGCCGGATTTTAAATGTAGAAATACTTATAATACTACAAACATGCTCAAGAACGACCGAGCGCGCGTACGCGGTCGAGTAGTAGAGGAAAATCGAGAAAAGAGGGTCAGTGGATATATATAAAATTATCATATTGTCTACAACCAGAAGTAGCTGCTTCTGTTTTACTTTTCTGGAGTCATCTTTATAACACGGGTTAATTATGTTTTTGATATTTTAGGATGAAATAACTATCTCTATAAACATTATTTTGATACTTACAACCGAATTTGATAGTCATATGCATCCGGTTCTAAAATTTAAAAATGGGTGGACATTATAAATCTAAAAATTAGTAATATATTCTTGTTTAGCATTTCTGAAGCACTATTAAGACAAAGTTTGAGGATAGGATTCGTGTTAGAGAATATATAGAAAATTAGGCCAACGTATGGTAAAATTACTACGAAAAAATGAAAAAACAAAACAATAAAAACAAAAAAAAGGGCTGAAAATTCATAAAAAGAGGAAGTTGGATAATTATTTGTTAGTTCTTTTGGCATGTACCTCATTTATTTTTATGATCAATAAAGTTTGCTCGATAATTTAATAGCTTTACAAAAAGTAAAAGCTTATTTAAGTTTAATGGTTACACAAATGTAAAAAACAAACTAAATGTTCGGGTCCTAATGTTTGGAACTCGATCACTAAAGATATTTCATTCAAATTCGCTCTAGAAAAAATTCTGTGGATGCTAAATTAGAATATAGCTATATTTTTAGCTAAAAAAATTCGCTAATATATCTTTCATTAAAAGTATATCCTTTTTGTGATTCAAAACCAAACTAAAATAAAATTATATTAGAATAATCTCTTTACAGGCAACTATTTCTTGTAAGAAAGTGAATGTTTCGATATTAAATAAGACATATGTAAGGGTGGCTCCATGAAAAGTGAAATATATAGTGTATAGGTATACTCATACGATGGAGGGTTGCAATAAAATATTACAGCTAATATAATTAATACTTCAGTTTATTAAAAAATATATAAGATATGTTATAAACATACAAGTAAATGTTTCCTTTAAGAAAATTATGACATACAATAAATACATCGTTTAAGGAACACAGCTTTTAGCCTTTTAATAATTTCTTCCAGACATGCATCATTCCGTAAAAAAAAACTAATACTAATGTAAAAACAATTTTGTTTTTTTTTTTTAATTCATTCGAACCGTACATCCATATTTTGGTTCAATTACTTCTCACGGGCATTATAATTTTATACTGCCATGCGTCCTATGTCTTATATTATTTGTGGAAGATATTACCAAGCATTTAAGAAATACAAAGTCTTTGTCAATAGGAATATTGTTCTTAGTGTCTATAACCGTTACAAAACTTTAACATTTTAGAAAAACCTTCACCGCCTCGAGCTCCCCTTGACGTTTCTGGAATGTCGGATACTTCATTTACACTCCAATGGCAACCTTCTGAATTTGATGGTGGATCAGACATCATTGAATATATAGTAGAAATAAAAGAATCCACGTCTAAGAAAGGCTTCAAAAAGATTGGCGCCACAAAAGGCAATATCACTAACATTTCCGTAAACTACTTGGAAAAGGGACATGGCTATAAATTCCGTATAACTGCCAGAAATTCGATAGGAATTAGCGACCCCTACCTGCCAGAAGACATTATAGTCGCTGGATCCAGAATAAGTACGTTTTTATTAACTTATATTTTTACATTTAACTAATCTATATTTATTTTTTGTTTTTTTTATTTATTTAATATTTATGCATATTTAACGCTTTTGCCTTAGGAATCCATTACCAGTTTGAAAAAACTGACGAAACGCTTTATTGCTTATTAGGCATTTTTCCTCCTGCAAAACTTAGCACGCATAGTGAGTATTTTTAATACAATGTCTTTTTACAACACTACCAAAGTCTTAAAAACACAATTTTGCTTCATTATTACAAAAAAAAACTAACAACATTTAAATTTAAATATAGTGTAACTCTTGACTACGATTATTTCAATAAGTGAGATTTGCTATCTAAATTTTAGAAATTGTAAGGAAAACTTTTTTTTACAAATAATCTCTACCATGGAAAAATCGAGGAGCATTAAGTTTGGTAGACAGACTGGCTACTCTATTGCACAATCTCATGGTTGTGTCCAGATCTCTAATGTTCGGTAATCTATATTTCTAATTTATTCACTTAAATAAATGGCACTGCTAAGCAGAAAATAGTGTTTAATTTGATCTATTGTAATTATTTTTATTAATTACTTTTTCTAAATGGTCTTTACAAAGTTATTTGCCATTAAAATGATGTTTTGAAACTAATATCCCTTCTTTATTCAAATCAAAAGTTTTCTGGAAAGAATCAGTTCTAAAGGAGAATTATAAATGGTAGGTAACCAATCTCACTTATGGAGTCTCAATTGTAGAAGAAAAGTAAGTTCCATCGAATTTTGATAAAAAAAATTGAAATACTCTTGTGTTTTGTTGCACAGTGGATATTCTACTATAGTAGGATCATATTTGATGTGTAGTAATAAATCACTGCCTGTCAAGGGATCCAGTGCAGTATGGTGTTAAGGGGTTTAGAAATTGAGTAATTTCTTTATGCATTATGAAGGGATGAAGGAATCAGTTCACGTTCAGATTTTACATTCAATTTCATTTTAAATTTGAAACGGTTCATCTTACGCATCCTAAAAATGATGACACAATTTTCCTTTGATAAAAGGCTGATAATTTTTTCCTCTACTTTGCATCGAATACTATTCTACTATAGTTACTTACTTAATCTACAACTCATGGACTCTTTTGTGTCACAAGCATGCCATTTGTACACAGTGTTTTCTAAAACTTCAGGAAGTTGCTTCGATCATTTTTGACCGAAAGATGTTCACGGCAGAGAGTGTTGAAGTTTTTGGAAAATGATTACACGAGTATCTCAGAACGTGTTTAACATAAATTATTAGAAGTTAATTTAATTACTTAGTTAAGTCGCTAGTTTAACTCTCCCCGATCTACTTTCAACATCTTCAGAGATATTTGAAGAATGCATTATTTTTCAAATATTTCTGTACCTCGAAAATGAATCGTTTAATCATTTTACGACCGAAATGAAAGCAAACACTTTCGTGAAGCAGTTATGTCTTAACTAAATCTCACGATACGTATTTCTACAATTTAAATGTTACATTTTAGCGCCTCCTTCACCGCCTATCAATCTAAACGTAAAAGACGTAACAAGCAGAAGCGCCACCTTAACGTGGGAACCACCACTGAATAATGGCGGAACAGAAATTACGGGTTACGTTGTTGAAAAGAAACTGGAGTATGTTCCTAAATGGGAAAAAGTATATACGCTGGAGCCTTTCGTCCTAGAATACACATTCGAGAATCTTAAGGAGAAGAGTGACTATTTGTTCCGGGTATCAGCTGAAAATTCTGTTGGTTTAAGTGCTCCAGCTATGTCAGAAGTTGTTAAAATGAGAACTCATGCTAGTAAGTACCTGTGTGAAAAGTTAAAACTTACCTTTTTTTCATTTTTGCTTTTAAAATTATTATATTATATTTATTATTAACAAAATATTACTCAACGACCATCGCTGACATTACTTTATTCTTATCGGCCACTTTGCTTTTTCGCTTTGGTAACATCATAGCTTGACCCAGACTACACACTATGGTACCACAAAGTGCATAGAGATGGCCTTTAAACAACAGTCAAAAATTTTTTCTCTATGTTCCTTGTGAAAGAAGATATGGCTCTGTATTCATTTGAAATGAAACAGACTGTATAAGTATTTGGTACCAAAGGGTGTACACTCGGGTGTACATAAGAAGAGATGCTATTGAAATTTTTATAATTTACTAGATTTCAATGTAATTGAAAAATAAATATACACCATTAGAAGCATTACCATATATTCAGAAATATAATGTTCACAAATATATTTTAAGCCGGTAAGACAATTGGTATTTAAGACACAAAACATTTATTTTATAGCTGTACCATCTCCCCCCACGCCACCACTGGAAATTAGAACCATAGGACCTAACGCCATAGTCATCGAATGGGGCATACCTGAATCAGACGGTGGTGCTCCACTCTTGGGTTACAACATTGCCATAAGGGATACCAAGAAAACAATGTGGATGGAAATCGGCAGGGTGCAAAAAGGCGTACAGAAATTCACTATCAGAGACTTACAGGAGGATCATGAGTACATGATTAGGATTTTTGCAAAGAATGAGATTGGTTTAAGCGAGCCTTTAGAGTCAGACGAGCCGTTCAAGGTGCTTCCTTCTGGAGGTGAGTAAAAAGGTTCTGTTTAGGTACAAACAACGCATCTGCCATATGTTACATGTCTCTAATTTCTTCAGATAATCTTGGCAATTGTCTAGAATGGCGTCATCAGGGAATCATTGCTCCATTCTTCAATATTCCTTTGATTATATGAGGACCATATAATATTTAGTAAATGTTATTTGAATTATATCATTCTCCCATTTAAATAAAATAAAGGGAGGGGGGCAAAAATAACAAACACCAGTTTAAAAAAAAAATAATTTATTTTTTCGGGTTTCAAACGTTAGTCATCTTCGAAGTACACTCCATTTGCACTGGTTCAAATGTTTTTTCCATTGCACGATACACTTCTCGTTGCTACTCGTCCTTTCCGATGCCTTGCTGGGCCACCTTCTGTTTTCCTTTCACTTTTGGATTGTCTGCAAAACATTTCCCTTTCAGCTCCGTTTTCATCACAGGGAACAAAAAAAATAGATCTCAGGGTGGAAGATCAGGCGAGTACGGTGGTTGAGGAAGCGGTGTTGCGTGGTTTTTCGCCTAAAAGTCACGTACAGAGATGGCTGTGTGAGCTGGAGCGTTGTCATAATGGAAGAACCAGAACCATATCAACATTGTCCTCACAGCCGATTTGACTTACTAGGCATTTTTCGGGCAAGGCTGTTCGTGGCCTTCGACAGTGACGATTGACCTTTTGTCTTAGCATTGTACTCATAACACTACGATTCATCCCCAGTAATGATTTTTTCCAAAGAGTTCTCGTTCACATCCAAGTGGTCCAACAAGCATGGCAAGCAACGACACAACCAACGTTTTCATCAAAAGTCAACAAGCGGGGGACGTATTTCTGTGCAAATTTTCGGCTAAAATGCATTACACTGAGGTCAACGAAAGACCAGATAATTCAGCAGGTACATCAATAGTATGCTTGCTATAATTGTACACAAGCGCGCGAATTTTTTCCACGATTTAATTGGTTCTGTTTGAGAGAAAAACTAAATCTGGCTTTCAAAATGACTATTTAGAGGGGCACAAACGTGTGTTTAGGAAATCATTTTGGAACCGCTATAGGAACATTCTTTGGACAATAATTTGGGCGCATTACAAGAAATGTACAAGAAACAGTCATTCAACAAAATTACTTTGTAAACAATGATTGTTTAAGCAAAAATGTATTTGTACAAAATGACTTCTTTTTACTAAAAAAAAATTGTTTTAGAAACTGATCAAGATGACTTCCGTGAAGTGACTGACAAAGAGCCAACATCGTACAGCACAGAGACGTCCACTTCGTGGTTGAGAGATAATAGCATGGACGCTGACATTCATTCCTATTCAAAAGGAACGCTCTTAAAGAAAGACGAGTATTTCTTCCGTATATGGTGTTATGCCACAAAACTATTTAAGTAAATACTGTTATATAATATTTATTACCGAAAAAAAAAAAGGTAAACTTTTCCTCTAAGTTGTATATATATTTTGATTTTAGAGAAAAATAATTATAAGTGTTTTATACCTGACATGACTTTTTCACGATAATTAGATTTTTTTAAAAGGTGCGTACTAAATTTGTGTTAAAATAAGTACCAAATTTTGCGAATTGCGAGCTGTATAGAAGAAACCATCCAACATTTATTTTGACACAGATTTAATATCAGCTTATGTACATATTAAAAAAAATGATGTTTATAAGGATACTGTGATACTGATTATGATTTATTATATGGGTGAGTTGTGTGCCTCACAAACGACTACGAGTTAAAAATAGTATCAATGAATGACTTTTTGCTATGCCACAAATATCAAACATATACGACTTACCAATTTTTGTTTAATTTATGGATATTTAATTGTTTTGCTTTGCTAAAGTTATTTTTAAAATATTGTTATTCTACATCTAAGTTTAGGTTGATGAAATTACATAAAGAGAGAAAAATATAGGTGCATATACAATAGAAAATTATCTAATTTCATTAACTTTCAAACTGTAACATAATAATAAACGAATTTCAAATAAGTTTATAGTTTCCATGAAACCCTATCCTGACCTATGACTTATTAAGACTCAGAACTTTTTTGCTACGACTAGTAGAAATTGACTAACCGCAGCAAAACATCTGCATTAAATAGGCGCCAAATGAAATGCTTTTTTACTGTAACAAAACATGTTTTGCTAAATACCTACCGCTCCCTTGCAATAAGTGGAAAGTTTATTTAGTAGAAATTCTTGTTACAAATGTAATATACAGGGTGTTAATTGAGTATGTGCACAAACTTTAACAGTGATTCTCTGAATGATTTTAAACCAAAAAGGTTATATAAACATGAATCTGCAACTCGATAATCTTCGAGACAGTGTTGAAATTAAAAAAAAATGTCACCTTTTCTAAAATATATCTAAAAATGTAGAATGAAGATAAAAATCCACTGAATCCACTGGGGGTTACTTTCACTGAAAACCCTAGAAACTCGTGCCATTGGATATTTTGAAAATTTTATATACACGGTGTTCCACCTAAGAGGGATTCTTTTGTAACTGTAACTGTAAAATTTATAAAAAAAAAATGTTTTTAATAAAAGTTGCCTGGAATCATGTGGACCATGTAAAGAAAATATTGTTAGCTTTACAGGGTGTTCCATTTCGTGTGGGCGCTACATAATTTTGTTATTTTAAATAACACCCTGTATATTATTGCGTTTTTCAATTCCATGGTTAATATTAAGTACAGTTTAGTATATGGTGTTTAAAAGTTACCGTTTCCGAAATGAAATCACAATTTCAGTTCTCTAAACGTGGCTAGATAGCGTCTAAATTGTAAGAGTCAGAAACCTGCAGTTTTCACAGTTCGTTTTGGCATAAATAACTTTATTTTGTCATGTGAGAGCAAAACGTTATTCAGACTCGGAAATACTGAGACCTACATTGGATAATCTTACGAGTTGGAAAACTTTTTTTTTCAAATGGAATGACCCATATTAATTGTCATGGGTGAATGCAAAATTGAATGCCCTTTCGACTGATATAAGTTTATCCATACTTATCTCTAATAGTTTTCCAGAAAAATCAGGTTCTTTTCTAAAGTCCCAAAAGTACCTATATAAAAGCGTCAACAGGGCCTTGCAATTGTATTAGTATAATGTCGATACATAGGATTTTACAAAAGCACAATACAGCACATCCTTTATCACATCCAATTACACCAATTACACTAAAAGTCGACTTTCAGCGGAGACTGGAGTTTTGTCAGTGGGCACTTCAGATGTCAAATCAAGATGATGATTTTTTGAAACGGGTCATGTTCTCCGATGAGGCTACTTTTCATAAAAATGGTTTCGTTAATAGTAATAATTGCCATTATTATGACACAGTAAATCTTCACCAATTCCGGACAACTCATAGCCAACGATGGTCTTTGAACGTGTGAGGAGCAATTTTGGGAACCCATGTTATTGGACCATTCTTTTTTGACCAGTATATAACTGGAGGTTTATTTAAACTTTTTAACAAAGAAGATTTGTTAGGTGACATTCCCTTATAGCTACACTTCGAAGAATGTGGATGCAACATGATGGTGCTCCACCTCACAATACCGCTGCGTTCGTCAGTTTTTACATGAAACTTTTCCCAATAGATGGATTGGAGGCAGGGGATCAGTGAGTTGGGCTTCAAGGTGTTCAGATATGACAAGTTGCGACTTCTTTTTATGGGGATTTATAAAAAGCAAAGTTTACGTTACCCCACCAACTACAGCAGAAGATATGTTGCAGCGCATTACAGTAGCATTTCAAGAAATTACGCCAGATATGCTGACCAATGTTGAACAGTCTTTTAAAAACCGAATTCGCTTGTGTATTANCACCAATTCCGGACAACTCATAGCCAACGATGGTCTTTGAACGTGTGAGGAGCAATTTTGGGAACCCGTGTTATTGGACCATTCTTTTTTGACCAGCATATAACTGGAGCAGTATATTTAAACTTTTTAACAAAGAAGATTTGTTAGGCGACATTCCCTTATAGCTACACTTCGAAGAATGTGGATTCAACATGATGGTGCTCCACCTCACAATACCACTGTGTTCGTCAGTTTTTACACGAAACTTTTCCCAATAGATGGATTGGAGGCAGGGGACCAGCGAGTTGGTCTTCAAGGTGTCCAGATATGACAAGTTGCGATTTCTTTTTATGGGGATTTATAAAAAGCAAAGTTTACGTTACCCCACCAACTACAGCAGAAGATATGTTGCAGCGCATTACAGTAGCATTTCAAGAAATTACGCCAGATATGCTGACCAATGTTGAACAGTCTTTTAAAAACCGAATTCGTTTGTGTATTAATCAAAATGGAGGACCTTCTATCAGTCGAAAGGGCATTCAATTTTGCATTCACCCATGACGAGTAATATGGGTCATTCCATTTGAAAAAAAATAGTTTTTCAACTCGTAAGATAATTAAATGTAGGTCTCGGTATTCCCGAGTCTGAATAACATACACGTTTTGCTCACAGATGACAAGATAGAGTAATTTATGCCAAAACGAACTGTGAAAACTGTAGATTTCTAACTCTGGCGGTTTAGACGCTATTTCTGGCCTCATTTAGAGAGCTGAAATTGTGATTTTTATTCAAAAACAACTGATTACCTCGAAAATGGTAAGTTTTAAACACCATGTACACTTAATAAAATCTACCTAATATTAACAAAGGAATTCAAAAATGCAATAATATACAGGGTGTTCCATTTAAAATAACAAAGATATGTAGCACCTACGGGAAATGGAATATCCTGTAAAGCTATAAATATTTTCTTTACATGGCCCACATGATTCCAGACAACTTTTATTAAAACCATTTTTTTAATAAATTTTACAGTTGCAGAGTTACAGAAGAATCCCTCTTAGGTGGAATACCCTGTATAAACCTACCTAGGTACTTGTAACTTGTGGTTTCGAAGAAACTTTTTTAATTTTCATTAACTTTACTAAACACTCCAAAAATAAAATAACTTAGGAACTTCTCGTTTTTCAAAACAATTTTTTAAAATTTTAACACCCTGTATCTCGAAAACCCTTGTGGACCAATGTTTAAATAATTTTGTCTTAAACTCATTCAAAGAATCTCTCCTTATAAATATCGTGCAGATGACTTGTTTTGTTTCATTTCCTGCATTCGATAATAGCAGGGCCGGGTTAGGGTGGGGGGGGCTATGGGAGCTTTGGCATCAGGCCTCACGAGATCGGGGGGCCTCGGCAAGATCTTACAAAATAAATTTTTAGCTTTTTCTTTTTAGAATTAAACTAAAAAGTGTTTAGGTTTTGAAATTTTATATTGACAAATTGCTGCGCGACCTTTTTTTTTATAGAAAAAAACCTGTTGTCCGGCCCTGGATAAAAGTGACAATGAACAAAATATGATTCTACAATCCGTTTACTGTATTCCAGTCTAACAACATATTAATATTATATATTATAACATATTAACGACAATACTATGAAAATGAACTAAGAAATAAGGAGGAAAGGAGGTACTTACTGCATGTAGCCTCGAATTTAGTCATGGTGCGTTGGCTGCAGGAACTACACAACACAGCATTTATTTTATAGCACAAAACAGATAACTCTGTCTGTTTTAATATTTAAAAAAATATTGTATGGAATTTTCTTTATTTAAACACAAATTTTTTAAACTTTACACACAAATTTCCCGCACGTAAGCGTGCCCTTTTCTCAAATCAAACCTAGTATGCTATGCCTATGCAGTCATTTGTTTCAATATTTATTTTGACAATACTCAACGTTACCCTTGTTTATATACAGGGTGACCCGAAATTAATGCAACAAAATTTGGACATAGATTCTTAATACAAATTTATGGGACCCGTATTTTTTTTTATTCCGCCAAGTGGTACCCTTTGTCGGAGTTATAGTCCCCTGAAATTTCTGCTGTACGAGAAACCTAAAGTTGGTACAACAAAGATTTTGACACGGGGAATCCCCTTAAGACAATTTTTCGTGGGCCTCCTTGTCTTTGGAGCCAAAAATTTGGTCTCGTATTTAAACTTAAAAATTGTTAGTCCGCTAGAAAGCTATTGAATTTAGAAACTTTTTTGTTTCTTGATACTTTTTTCGAGAAAAATTGCAAAATGTGACCCAATGCCTATCATGATAAGAATTATTCTAATTTTCAGAATGAAAAAATTGTCTTGACAAGTTTCATTAATTTAATAAAAGGGTGGCCACTGTGATTCCTTTTTGAGATTAATTTAAATTCAACGTGGATATAAATTAATTTGAATCTATTTTTGCATAACGGTAATGCATTGTAAGTAATATTCACATTAAATCAAATAGTCGCTCAAATTAAGAAGGAAAGCATTATTCAAGAGTTACTGTCGGTAAATAATTTCAACTTTATTAAATGCATGATAATTTTTGTGTGAATTGTTTTGTTATTAGACGTGAACAGTATACAGCACAAGTCAGGTTACTCAAAATAATTAAAGGAAATCTTAAACTATTAGAAGTATCCCGTATAGGAACAATAACATGTAAATTTTCCTAAAATTATTTTCTACTAAAATTGACATTTCCTTAATGAAAAAATAGGCACCTAAATTATACATTTTTATTTCAATCTCAAAGGAAGACAATTTCACAAATTCTTTTTACAATCTTGTTTATAAGCTCACTTTACATTACGTTTTAAAAATATAGGTATTACGAATAGCACATTTGAAACAAAATTTTGGTACGTTTACACATTCATCACGATTGAAGAAAAACGACTGCTTACTCCTTAGTACAATCAGATTGTACTTTTTCAAATCAATTCTTGTATAAGTAAATTATTTTCTCTCATGCTTTCTTTTCTTGTGTTTATGTTTTTTTGAATTCTTATGGTTCGTATCACTAGCTTCGCTATCACTCTCACTTGATGAAGTATCTTCTTCAGAATCAGATGTGGATGAATGTCTCCTTTTCTTGACTTTTTTCGATTTCTTTTTATGTTTCTTTTTCTTCTGTTTTTTTAATTTTTCTTTTAGTTCTCTTTCCCTTAATTCTGTAAGAGGGGTGAGATAATCTTGGTCTGATTCGCTACTTGTACTACTAACATCAAGAACAATTTCTTTGTTAGGATCTACTTTAACAAAATTTCTACACTGATAAGTTAAATGCCCTGCGTAGCCACATTTCTTACACGCAGCGCGAGTACTGCTTTCTTTGGCTGGAGGAAGCAAACGAGAGCCATACTCATTCATTGAAAATAAAACTGGTTATATTTTTACTTATATGATGGCAGAAGACAAAATTATTATATTCACTGTTTAAAATTATGACAATTTTTCTTTTTTCTGATTACAGTGGTTATTAACTGGAGTACAATAAATACAGGAAGTATATAAACAAAATACAAAACCCAACCAAAAAATCACATGTACATTACATGACGTGTTTCATATAAATAAACCACCACAGAACACAGAACACTTCTCCAATCAAGGTACAGAAACAGAACAAATAAATATGCGTCATGAAAAGCGCTGTTATTTTTTCTACTACTTGTTCAGTGTTTAGTTATGTCGGTAGGATAGAGAGAAAGAGATAGTTTGAGTATCACCTTTCTATCTCGCGCAGGCTCGTGATTGGCTAAAGCAACTCCTTCCACAACGATTAGGGAGAGAGGGAAAGCATCAGAGCTATCGCCTTTTCTCTCTATAGCGTCTACACTTTTTAACACGCGATGATATTTCTATTTCTTATATTAGCTGTGAAGTTGTTATCGCGGATTAGCGGACTTTGTGAACTGCACCTAATTTCAATATTATTGATTGTTTGTTTTTGTTTGCTTAATGCTTATCACCATTTCATATTTCTTAAGTAAGACATATTTTGCAAGTTTCTGCAGGTTTATTTTTATTTATAATATTAAAAATGAGACCTAAATGTAGTACTGGATATCTCACCCCACAAACCAACAAAAGTAAACGTATTTTAAAAGTGAAACGTACAGAATCAAATGAAAACTTGACCAGTGTAAAAGATTTGAGTGACAGTTTTTTCCAAAAACTTATGAGTTGCCCTATAAAACGTCAGTTAGTTTTAACTTTAATCAATTCAGAAAAGGATAACATAGAAGAATATAAACGTAACCGAACCAAAGATCTAAGAAAAGACGTTGATGGCAGTCCATTGCATAAAGTTAAAAGAAACTACTGTGAAAGCCCTACTGCTTTACTGCGACGTAGAGCTTTAGAACAGAAAAATCGCCAGAATGGAAACGATAACCAAGATGATCTATTGGATTGTATAAGTCAATCTAGCTCTGAACATTCAAGTGCTTCAAGTTGTCCATCCACTGTCCCATTTAATGAATTGCTAAATGGGGTTGTCGCATACGTAGAAATTAAAAGTAAAGATGAAGATCGATCCAGTGGTGCAAAAGCACTTATGAAAGCTATGGGAGCTACTATAAGGGACAAGTTTACCAAGGATGTTACGCATGTTATATTTAAGGTATTTCTAAAGTAATACATTTACTGTACTGCATTAAAACAAAAATGAAATAGAGACAATTATGAGTTTTAGTCATATATATGATTTTAATGAATCCCTCCTCTAATACTAAATTAGGAATAGGAACTAGCTATTTAGTACAAAATTAGTATATTCTGAGGTGTGTTCACGTTAAACATTGTTAGTTGTCTGTCGAATAGAAATGAGGTTACAGGAAGGATTACTTTAACGTTTAATGCAGTAAAGTTTCGGCTTGAGTTTTGGTTATGTTTTACTCAGACTTTGTTATTAAATAGTTTAGATTTAGATATGCTTCTGCCTTTCACAGCATCCTCCTTATTATTTATTTATTTTTTTTTCAAACTTAATTTTATATTACATTATGTCTTAATAATTAGTCCCAATTTTACCTAATTTGAATTTGCCTTATGCCCAATTTCATTTTTCTGTCTGCAATATCTCTTCAAACATATCCTCAGTAGAATAAAAATAGATAGTTATAGATGGTGTTAAGTTATAACCAAAATCATTGCAGATATTTTGTGTTCTTTAATAAAAAGTATTACTTCTGTTTGATTTTTGTAGGATGGTTCTTTTACAACGTATCAAAAAGCCAAACTGATGAAAGTTCATTTAGTGTCGGTTCTATGGATAGAGGCAGTTAGAAGTAACAACATGAGAGTACCTGAAAAAAAATTTCCAGCTTTGGGAACGGAAACTTATGACAGTAATGTTTCATCGATGTGTTCAGTAAGTCATTGTTTAGGTATCTATATCTGTTCATTTTTCTGACAGTTACATTGTCCAATATAAAACTTTTAGTGCTATATCTATTATTCAAGCTATTATTATTATTAAAATTATTCTCATAAGTAGTTAACTGTTATAATGCACTCATCACAGGACCTTTGATTTTTTTCATGGCGTATAAATATAATTTTATAAAATTTAGTAAATTATGCAAATTATTAACCCTTGTCAACCGTGCTAAATTATTCATTAAATTTTTCACATTATATAAAATGACACAAATAAACTAACTGAAATAACAATAATTAAATCATTATAGACGGTATAATGAGGGTTAATAAGAAATTCGAAGAGAATTTCCTTCAAATATATTTTCGTTTCATTAGCAACTGCAGAAAGAATATGAAAGTCTTATTAGAGACGAACTCCATCGTAGTTTAGCCACTGGAACTCCATTGCCTTCAACGCAGGCCCTTATTGATAGACGCCGAACTCTAATGACACCAGTTCCTTCATCATCTAACAAACTTTCTCAAGAGCTTCCTTCGTCTCAGGATATAGAAGTGCAAAAAATTTTACGTTCTCGTAGAAAAACAATTGCATGGGGTAACAACTCGGGCACCGAAAAAGTGCCCAGTGAATTACCTTCTGACGATGACTCAGATTTAGGTCCTTTCATTAATGGTATAAGTATAAGACGAAGACAAAGTTCATTGTTTCCCAATTTACCAAACAGTAACAATGACATCAATTTTGAGAATGAGTTGCAGGATTCAAATATGGATTTAACATTTTTAGAAAAATCAACGCCTCTGAAAGGTAATGTAAAGTCCAGAAGAAGTAACTTGTCTCGAAAGATTGAAGGCATATCAGAACTGAAGGATACGGTGCTTTTAAATGACTCAGTTTGTGACAACGCCAAGGAGAATTGCGTTCCGAATAGTTCAATTGACGAAAGTATCTATCACAAAAAGACTCCCGTTAAAAATAAAATAAGTAACGACAAAGCGTGTCCTAAGTCGGTAGAGGATGAATTTAATATTCCAAAGGATACGGGGTATAGAAGGAAAACTAGATCACATAGTAACAGTGGATCGAAATTAAAAGCTGATACAAATAGTTCTCGTACAACCAGTGACTCGGTTTTGGAACTACATCGCAGGTCTACTGAATTACAGATCCTTAGTAAAAATGTCTGTAATACCAATAATAATGTTGCAGCTTTGAATAGTTTTTCGATTATAACTTCTACTGTTACTGTGGAGAAAACGTCCAGTACAAACATGTCTTCCCTTCAGATTTCCCTGAATAAAGAAAAGTCTGATTCTGGTAAAGCGAATGAAGCTGTAGGTGTTTCAACAAGTACCAACTTGTCTACATTGCAGATATCGTCAGATTCAGGCAAAGATAAATCTGCTGACACTGCGAACCATAAGAACTCAGAAAATAATAACATCTTAGAATTACATTTAAATAAAAAATCCATGGAGAAAGAGACATCGCTGAATGGAAAGAATAGTTTCAGTCCAATAAATTCAAGTGTTATAGAGAAAGTGCTGGATATGTTGGATGAAACACCGTCAAAAGATGAAAACATTACAAAAAGACGAAAAAGACAATACACTGAAAGTAGAAGTGGTTATAATACTAGAAGAAGAACAATGCTACCTCCTGATGTAAATGGAACGGAATCAGATAATGATGTAGAATCTGACAAAGATGTACCACCAAAGCGAAGCCCTGCAAAAAAAACTAAAAATAATAATTTGCCTATTAGTTCAAGCAAGTGTAATAAGAATGGAGGAACCTTAAGTAGGGCAGAAGATATTGAAGATGAATCAAAAAAAGCCATCAAATTTGACAATGTCTCTACCGGGAAACAGTTTACACCTCAAGATAAAAGTAGAAAGATAAAGTTCAGCGATAAAAAAACAAAGTCAAGGAAACGGGTTTCCAAAAAATATATTAACTCAGATTTGTCTAAGCAAGTTGAAAAAAGCTGTTCATTATCAGATAGTTCACAAGATTCTTCAAAAAGCAAGGGAAGTAACAAAAAATTGAATAGAACAAGGAAATTGTACAATCCAGATGAATCGATTAAGGAAGTAATCACAAATGACGAATCAGAGAGGGAGTGCAAGAGAAATGAAATAAAAAAGCGAAAATCAGAGGAAGGAGTGGTACTTAATTGTAATATTGTAACCATTTCTCCCAACACATTGCTAACTTCTAAAGCCAAAAAATTCGTTGACCAAAATAAAATCAGCGTCCAGGATATATTAAATACAGAAACAGAGGACAAAGCAAAGGTATCAAAAAAACGGAAAACTAAAAAGAATAAGAAACAAATTTCAAGAAACAGCGAAGCTGATGAACAATGTCAGCTAGCCGCAGAATTTACAAATAAACAGAACGAGAAGTTGCCTAAAAAAGCAACACCAGGAAGCACCACGAAAAAGAAGGAAATAATTAAAAGGCGGAAATCTGCTAGATTGTCCCAGAATCCTAGGAGGAAATTAAATTTAAATGGCAGTACCTCAAGTTCTGATGAAAATTGTATCGTACCGGTCACACCACTTGTGAATAGAAGAAGTACCATGGAGTTTCAGACGAAATCACAAATGAGTTCGAATAAAAAACTAAAAATTGACAAAAGTAAACGTCCAAGTATTGTTTGTACCAAATTGCACAAAGAAGATATCCAGATATTTAACCAGATTGTAAGAAAACTTGGAGGGTTTGTGATCGAAGATGAAGTTAGTAGTAAAACGACACATTTAGTGGCTGGAGAGCCAAAACGGACGATAAACATGTTACGAGCAATGACTATGGGATGCTGGATACTAAAACATGAATGGGTGAGTAATTTCCTTAATTTTTTTTATTGCGCTAAAAATAATTTATGAGTAAAATAAACCTTATTCATTTACTTTGTTATAATAAAGGGTGTCCCAAAATTCAGGCAAGAAGTAATTTTGATAGAAATCACAGGTTTTTAATTAAAAATTGTTAATTTTGTATTGAATCATAAAATATACAGTGTATTCCAATTTTCTCCTTCCTAATAGAAAAAAGTCCAACGGTGTTTAATCGCATGATCTAGGCAGCCGATTCTGATCACCAAATTGGGAAGTCACAGGACCAGGAAATGATTCATGCATTAATAAAATTGTTTCTCGGGCATGGCATGTGGTACCATCTCGTTGAAACCACATGTCATCTACATCCATGTCTTGCAATTTAGGCACAGAAAACTCGATTTTCATGTCGCGATAGCAAGCATCACTGATATTGCTTGACTAGTTTCGAAGAATGGTCAGATGATGCCTCCAGCCCATATTCCTCATCAAATAGTTACACTTTATGGATGCATTTGTTTCTCAACAGTCACTCGTGAATTTTCTGAGCCCTAAATGTGATAATTTTGTCTATTAATGAATCCATCAAGATGAAAATGAGCCCAATCATCAATCCATAACCCATTCAACGAACTCTCCGCGCTCTGTAGACTACACGGGTCACAGCTCGAGACAAAAGAAAACTGTAAAAATAAAAAGACAAAAATCTCACAAGAAAACACACTAGAAAAAGCCTCCAAAAATAAAAAACTCAACAACACAGCCCAAAAGGGGTGTCCCGACACTCACAAAAACACTCGCGAAAACCGCCGAGATGTTGTATAGAAAAACACGTGGAAAAAGAGCGAGAAAATGTAAAAGAACAAAAACAAAAACACTCCCCACACAGGTCAAAAAAAATCTCGACACAGGAGAAAAAGAAAAATCTATACCCACAACATATTGTACAAAAAAAGCAAAAACTAGAGGACACACACCCACAGCAACATCTAAAAAAATCGAAAACTCACAGCTCACACTATATCTTTGTTTTTTCGTTGGCAACATTTCACCGCATAAATATTGTAAAATTCAAATCTTGCGCAAATTTTGGGACACCCGATATACAGGGTGTCGCGCTTAAATATGATACATTTTTATTTGGAAATGTAGGGTAAAAAAAATGTATCTAACTGTGATACTGCTGTTTTTATTAATGCAATTCACGGCCAACTAGGACGCGTTTTCTTGACATCAAAACAGTTGATTAGTATTAGCGATTTTTTTTCCAAAAAATAGGTTACATATTCTCATTCAGCGTCCCTTAAAATGTCTTACCACCAAGTTTCATCAAAATCGACACATCTTCAGGTGAGCACTCCATGATGTCACGAAATGTAATACAAGCCTTTAACTTCTTTATTAATTTTTTTTTTATGACATGTAGGGTAAAAAAACTGTGACTGTGATACTGCTGTTTTTTAATAATGTAATAACAGGGCCAACTAGTGCTTGCCTGAAGATGTATCGAATTTGATGAAACTTGGTGATAAGACATTTTAAGGGATGCTGAATGAGAATACGTAATCTGTTTTTTGGAAAATAAATCGCTAATACCAATTAGCTGTTTTGACGTCAAAAAACGCGTCCTAATTGGTCGTGAATTGAATTAATAAAAACAGCAGCATTACAGTTAGTTTTTTTATTCTACACTCTAAATAAAAAAATTTTGAAATCGGTTAAAAAACAAAGAAGCTACACGCTTGTATTACATTTAAGCGCGAACACCCTGTATATGTTACTTATGTTGACACTTTATTAGCTCCTGAGGTCACTTGAAGAAGGGAAATGGCTTCCAGAAGAAGATTTTGAGGAAACTGACTTTTCACCTGCAGTTCAAGTGAGTATTATAAAAAGCTTAAAAAACTGAAATGGTGAGAATCTGAATCCTTTGTTATGCGAAACATATTCAAAATATCAACTTTTCTCTGATAATTTTTTAAAGTAAATATTTTTCTTAAAGAACTGCTAACGGATTTAAAAAATATCCATGCGACGAACCAATTTACTTTATCCACCATTTATTTTATTTCAGAACTATCGATTTATCCAAAAAATTAAATTCTAATATAATTATAAACAACTAATCTTAATACATTTTATGGTGTAAAAAATACGCCATTTTCATATTTTTCACCTTTATTTTAATATTCCACATGTGAACATAGAAGTCCTCATATCTTTCTAATTTTAAAAGTATCAAGAATGAAATCAAGAATAATTTTTTCTGTATTTTGAAAAATAAATTTTCTTTCCCTCCAGTACATTCTAACCATCTAACTATGTATACAGTCATCCTTAGATAGGGTACCACATTCCCGTAAACTTTTTATTTAATTATTTTTTTGAGAAAACATTCTTAATAAAAAATTTTGCTTATGTAGACATTTGATGGCTAGAGATCAAACTATACAGGGTGTAAGAAATTTGACTGCCAGTACTTCAGCATGAAATAGAGTAATCATAAATGAACAAAAAAGTTACCGAGGTGTAAGATTAAGAGTTTTCAAATTTCAGCGCATATTAATATTGGGGAGTTTCATCACAACGTGACAACAGCGCTGATGCACACCACTTGTATACGTGGCAGACTTGTCCTACGGAAAAAATGTAAACAGTTATTATTGTGAAACATTTAGTAAATTTCAAGACAACTGTTTTCCAGTTTTTAAATAAATAAAATAAAATGTATCGATTTTGTAGTACGAAGATACCTAGTGTTGTGCTTAAATTTTAGCTCGAATTTTAGTAATTATGAATCTCTTAAAACAGGAACTTAACTTTTAATCAAATTATGTATTTGAAAAATATGTAATTAAAGTACCCAAAGATTCACGTCGTTCAAATAATCATACGTATTAAAAATAATTTAGGTAAGTCGTTTAGTTTCGCCCTCTATAGGCGACATTCGTGCAATAAAGTACCTGGCAAATTTTAGCAGGTCGCTTCCACCGTAGTAGCCATTTGAATGGCATAGTGGAAGTCAGCGCGATAGATGGAGCCTTTGTGCTTCGCGTACTATAATTTAGGTACTTACCAAAAAACAAAATTCAGTAATTTTCAAATGCTCATGTACAAAACAAACTACAACATATGCTCAAAATGTTCACCACCATTTTCGATGCATGCACGACACCTTCGAATCCAATTTTCGTGCTCTCGCTGGAAAACACCTCAAGAAAAGGAAAATAGTGGTACGCAAAAAACACTCCGACACGGTCAAATCCAGATACCAACTGAATTGCGTATTGGTGGTTGCTGGCTTTTTTGTTTATTTTAATGTATTCTATCGTCTGTTGAAATTAAGGCAGTCAAACTTGTAACACCCTGTATTAAATACGACCATTACTCTACCATTGCTTAGGTATTTAAAAATTTCATCTACAGTGATTTTTTTAGATGACCCTTGATGATAATATATTTAAAAGTGTATTTGGAACAAGTTATTATTCTTCAGACATGTTTGAGAAAAAAGTGATATTATCTTTAAATTTGTACACACTGTATCTGAGCAGCTGGTGGTTTTAAGCCCCTTCTTTATTAAGACTTCTGAGACAAAAATAATACAAGAAATATGACTCTGAAGTTATGACATGGACTTCAAAAACACCTTATATAAACTATAATCGAAATATTAACATTTTATCACAACCATTACAAAACGAGCAAATTTTTTCTATCAAGAATGACGTTTTCTAAAAAATAAACTAAGAAAATTCTTAAGAGTGTGGCTCCTCAACCAGGGACATGCTATATAACCACCTTAACAAATTTTATTTACCAAAAGCGATGCCGCCTACAACGTCAAGCCTTTGGACCATCATATACTATGGACATCTTCCAAGATTGTGGACCAATCTATATAGCAAAGGGAAGTATACCTAGGTGTTCAGACTTAAAAGAACTGGTTCTTTTATGTAAGGGAAACCTTTGCAGTATTCCAAGAAATGCGGCCATAGTAGTAGGAGAGTATGTCAAGTACGAAGGTGTAAAATGTGTTAGGGAAACCTGGGTACTGGATTCTATAACTTGTAATAAAAGGATATCTTTAAAAAAATATCTAATTCCCCCAACCAACTGTAGTCCTATTGTATAACAAATGCTTTTTATTAAGTTTACTTTTATTTTTAATTTACTGCTCATTCTTATATATTTATTTTTGTGTTATTTTGCATTTTATTGAATATAAGTATATTTCTTTTTAATTACTTTTGAGTTTTTAGTTTTCCTTATCCTCACCATAATCTGAATATCAGAAAATATATTCAGTGTCAAAAAATATTATCCACAAAGTATATTCTTTTCGATCTCAATTGAAGAACCAAGAGGTTGGCAGTATGTACAGGTTCGATCGCTGACGCAGCAACGCGGCATTGGAATTTTTGAAAAACTTTTTCCCATATTTATTTAGCCATGCCCATATACAAGTCTGGTCGCCCAGTTGGAGAATGAGCGCGCGTTCAAACGCGGCACAAACACAGCCGCACTGGGCGATCTGGCCATAAGTTCAGTTGTCAACAAATGGCCTAGCAGTGCAGTGCAGCAATTCGGAATTTGGTGTGATTCAGATAATTTTAATTTATTATAGGCACCTTCTATTAATCATTCATATTACAATTGTGAAAGGGAGATATAACAGGGATATTTGTTTAGTAATATTTTTACAGCATGGCATTTTAGAGACCTTTTGAAACAGAACAAATCGAAATTTTCCATCAATATAATAAAATTGTTTGAGTACATCAATAATTAAAACCAAATGAACATATAATAGAAATTTTCTACACATTATATACCTATAAATTATTATAATTTTTTTACCTTCAGCAAAAAACTTTTTTAAGGACGCCTATGAATCTCATTAAATTTTATTGCTAGGCGTTTTATACATGTTCAACTGACTTCAGAAGGACTATAAGAGTACCTACTTAAGTTTTTAAAAATCAGAACAACGGTATATTTATGAAAAATTTACATATTTTGAAAGGTACATCAAACACTATTTTTCGACATAGTCGCCTTCAACCTCAATGCACTTTGTGAGCCGAAGGATGAGCTTTCTGATACGTTCGTCAAAAAAAATTTCCCATCGTTTCGCGGCACTGTGGACTTCATCGTCCATAGAAAAACCTTTTCCTACCTTTAAACACCTTCAGAGAAGAGAAAATATGAAAATTAGGAGGTGCCAAGTCAGGCCTGTGAGCGGGGTGGTTGATATGTTCCAACCGAATGAATCCAATAGTTACTTTGAGCTGGGCTGTGTGCATGAGGATGTGCACTGGCCTTGCAACAAGCACACTCCACTCCCTTCGTTAACATTCCCCTTCTTTTGTTCTGTATTGCCGTGCGCACTGGTTTTAACGTTTCACCGTACCGCGTAGCATTTGTTTCCTTCTGAGGCAAAAAGTCAATGAGAACAATTGCTTGAGGGTCCCAAAACACAGTTGTCATGATTTTTTGCTGATGGTGAAGACAGATGTCGTCACTACGTTGATTGTCATTTCAACTCAGAGATATAGTAAACCACCCATGTTTCGTCGCCAATCACGATACTGTCAATGATTTGTACACCTTCCAGTTCGAAGCGCTCGAGAAATTCCCGTGAAGGTGCGATTCTGTTGGCTTTGTGTTGATCTGTGAGCTGTTTTGGTATTCATCTCACACACAATATTTGATAGTCAAGTGTTTTAGTAATAATTTCATGCAGAAGAGATCTGGAGATTTGTGGAAACACTCTTCATCTCGTCCAAAGTCAATCGACGGTCGCCACTTTAAAGATAGTTTGAATATTTTTATTGCATTTTGTCCTTTAAAGTTTTACAGTAAATACTGTAGTTTGTGGAATCTAAAATGTTCGAAAATTTCTACATTAATCAAATCAGTCAAATTATTGAAAAAGCGAATGCACTCTGGATAGCTTGGCGAGTAAAATTTTAGAAACAGCGATGAAATTTAACCATCGTTGTGGGTGCCTCTGGCGGTAATTGCGATATCTTCGGAGCCTTGCCAGAAATATTAGAAAGTCGGTGAAAAGTTGAGCTTATGAATTCTTTTTATGTTAGCGGAATAATAGACTCTTAGTGTAACGTCACATGATTAGGCAACCGGCAACAAATTGTCCCGATCGAATCTGACCTTTGTTTACTATTTACATAAATACTATAGCAATGAACAACTTCAAATTAATTTATTTTTACAATGATTTGGAAGTATTTAAGAACAACCAGTGTTTCGTAAAATAAATACACTAATGTGCTTAAAACTTACAAAAACTATATAAAAGAATATTCCTAAATTTAAATAAAGTAAAAATTTAACATTAGCCGTGTTATCCCTAATGCGCATGCTCGGGAAATATAGCCTCATACGCAGGTGAGATCTTGTTGATATATCATCGCTGTCATCATTAGCGTACTTCTTAAATATTTCTAATTTAGCCAGAATATCGCCATATTTAAGGTCATAACAAATTAGACATTTTCTTGGCACTTATTTCCAAAGTACGTAAGGTCGAAAATCGATCTTCTTCATGACAATGTGTACTATGGGGTTGCCTATTATTTGGCGCATGTGACGTCACTACTAAAAAGGTCTATTGTTATATGCGTCTTTATATTTCTATTTTGCAGGCTTTACCGAGAACAAATTTTTGTTTTTTAAGTTTAAAAAAAAGGCCTGAACTGTATATAAGCAATTTATTCTTACACAGTACATTCAACTTACATATTACATATTCAATACCCCTGCATCTCCATTAAAAGAATACAGCTGATACAATAACATTCTGAAACCTACATATTTCTTCCTCCTAACGTAATTTACATGTGCGATCGAGAAACAAATATAAATCGCTTATGTTTTTTATTTTTGTATGAAATGTGTATGTTTCGTTATGTTGAAAATATTTCAAAGAGAGTGGTTGTTATATATATATATTTATCTATTTATTATGTGCACGAAAGAAAAAAAAATAAAAAATTATTTGGATAACATGATCATATTTTTACTACATCACATGTCGAAATAAAGGTAATGTTAAGACACATGAGGCAGTTTATTAGTCGCTATGATGGGCAGTTAAATCTCGGCTGTTCGGCTTTCCTGCACCAGGTAGACCTGGGAGCCGGGTACCGAGCTGGTAGTGACAAAAGTGCGGTGCTTGGCGCGGATGAGGGACAAGTTTGATTCGGCGGTTTCGGCACGGTCTTCTGCGGCTTCCAATTCTCTCTGGAAGCGGCGCACGCGGGTCACGCTCTGGCTGGAAACTCCCTCCTGAAAATCGCAACAGTTAATATTTTTACTTTATATTTCTTTTTCCTAAAAGTCCCTTTGAGCATATACTGTTGGGCGCGTTACAAGGCGAAGAGAGAGATAGCTGACATGATGGTACATGCTATCTCTCTCTCGCCGAATGCGATTGGCTGTTCCTGTCACGTATATATAGAGATCGGAGATTGGTCGTAAGCTAATCACGTTCGGCGAGAGAGAGATAGCATGTACCTTCATAACATATATCTCTCTTTTCACCTTGTACCTACCTCCAGTAGTATGCTGGAAGGAAAATCCTGTCAAATGAACAATGTTTCTCAAAGGCATTTTATTCCTCTTCTAGAATAAAAGGGACGAAACTAACACGCCTACAACTTGACGAAGACGTAAGTTTTATTTGCTCCAGTGAAAAATAAGACCGAAAAATGGAGAATAGAAAAGATAATTTATGAAGTTTTGAAGGTTGTTGCATTCATAGGATCGACAACAACGTTTCGGGCTTTCATTCCTCAGTCTGTTGCTGGTCCATGGCCAAAACCTTAAAATTTTATAGGTAATGGAATATTTGCTATCAAAATAAATTCAAGAAGAAAGTGAAAATTCACGAAAAAATCTTCTCATAACAAATGTCATGACAGTTACATATCATCTGCGATTGAAACTACTATAATTCTGTTCGATACAATTTGCACATAAACGGAAAGAATCGTACGATAAATCTGCCTGTTAAATCGATTTATCCATTTAACCCCCCAAAAGTTTGCTGTAACACAACTTCAACTTACCACTTCTTGCAACTGCCTCTTGAATAAGACGATCTTCTGGTTGGATTTGTCAAGAGATTCTTGCAAAAGAGCGATGTTCTTCTGGTCTTCTTCACATTGGATCATGACTTCCTTAACTGTGCGTTCCTTCTTGCGCAAGATCTTGATGGTCTCAGCGTGACGTCTTTTTTCTTCATCTAATTCAGCTTCCAAATCACGAAGACGAGATTCCAATTTGCTGATTATACGTTTTCCTCCAACAATAGCATTGGCTTCAACTTCCTCCAGACGGATGGACAAGTTCTTCACTTCAATTTCAAGACTCTTCTTGATGGCCTCGATCTTCACAACGCGTTCCTGTTCTTCATGGAGGATTTCAACGGTATGTTTCAGTTCAGCCTGAACGCGTTGGAAGCGTTCATCTGAAATGCGAAGTTCCTTAGTGATTTCATCGTAGTCAGCAACAACGGTAGACAGTTCCTGTTCAATTTTGCTCTTAGCTGAAGCAATGTTGACGTTGATGGTGGTAAGTTCGTTGATGCGGGTGCCAGCTTCTTCGTACAGTTGCTCGGCTTGTCTCTTACCACGAAGGGCCTAATAAAAAAGAGTAAAAATAACAATGATACTGGTCAGAAACTGATCATATCTATAAACTATTTTAAAGCATGCAGGAAGGTATACTTTAAGTCATAAAATCAGCATCTCTAAAGTAAAATTTTAAGTTTTCGTAATCAAGTAATTTGCCTTAGTATAACAAACAAAAAGGTCAGAGTTGGTAGGTCCTTACATAAATTCATTTTCCAAAAGTTTGCACTAAAGTTATATCTGTTTCAAAACAAATAGGTGTATCAAAATATAGGTTTATTGTTATATTAAACTTTTTACTAATAAATGTAAATATTTTGCGCTACTGGTACCTACCTATCTGTCAAAATCAGGAAAAAGGGAAGCTTTTCCTGAGTCAACAATGTGACATTTTTGATAGAAAAAAGTGTATTGTGTCTCTCTCGAATTATAAAAAAGGGATTTACAGTTGCAACTCTTTTCATGATACAACTTCATCATCTTATTTCTTTTTGGCTAGTACCTAACACTTCTTATTTTTAGAAAGACTTAAAGCGACCCAATTATATAAGAATGTTAACTGACTTCTATTAGCAACAATTAAGAAAATATGAAACTCATTTCAAGTACTCACAGATTCGTAGTTGCCCCTGATCTCTTCAGCTTCTGCGGTAAGGGCTTGTACTCTCCTTTGGGAGACGCTAAGTTGATCCAAGGTGACCTGCAACTGGCGTTGGATCTCATCGTAATGAGCTTGGATTTCAGTGAGCTGGAAGGACTGCTTCTTGATGGTCTTCTGGAGGTCAATGTTGATCTTGTTGGCGCTGTCCAAGGACATTTCAAGTTCAGTGATCTGGATCTGCAACTTCTTCTTGATGCGGGCGACCTCGGTCTTGAGCCTGGTCTCGGCCTCGACGACACGGGCATTGAGCTGTTCAATTTCAATGCTGGTAGCTTTGCTGTGGAAGAAATGAAATGATAACTTAAGTAGGTACATACAGCAGCAAGGTTGTGACAAATTTTCATAACTTATTTCTCTCGTCGAAACAATCGAAAACAAGATTAACATATTTCCTGGAATGAATCAAGGACTCTTTCTTTCACCAATTGGAAATGAAATTAATTACTCAGCAATTATTAAAGATATAGAATTCAAACTTAGCACAGTGCAGTTACAATATTGTAAACTTCGAAGGAAATGTAACCAGCTTCGTCAGAATTAGGCTGAGAGAAAGAGGGTAAGAGAGCAAGAGATAATTGTACAGATATAGATAAACATTTCCAATTTTCATTTTATTTTATGAAAGCAAAAACTCGATAAATGATTATAATTTTGTTTTTTTTTTAACTTTGCATGAAATGACGAAACTGCACTACACTAAATTTGATGTACTATTTTCAATGCCTCTTGAGTCATCAACATTGATCAAAAATTGTGTTTCAAGAAAAATTGCAAGAGTTTTTTTGCTGATTTGCTTCAACTAGTGATACCATCTCCAAAAATTCATTGTCACAATATAAATTGGTGTGATTACAAACTTATTTCTTAAATATCGCTGCTGATGATATTTAAACGTAATTTAAATATTTCCGCGAGTTTCTTTGGAATGCTTCCCATGTCTACATATCAACGAATGATCAGTTCAAACACAATTACTTTTGATCTTTTGTGTAAAATAAATATTAAATGGTAAGATCTAATTATATCGATGATCTCTTACAATGTAATTTGAAGGAAACTTTCGTAAAATCTTTCTGTTTTTTGGAATTTAATTTTTGGTGATATATTCAAGTTCAAAAATTCTTTAGGCATTTAGTTTATAAACGAATAGATCTTAAAGCTTAACTATATTTTAATTTGCTCTGCAGTAGAGAGACGCAAATAGCATTACAATCAGCAGCAAACACTGGTACCAGAAGTTCAACTTGTGCGTATTTATAGACACAATGTATCTGTTATGTAAAAGAGTTTGTTCTTTCTATTTCTGAATGTACTCACTTGATGTAACAAGTAACCACACAACATTACATTTTCACCTTTGATCAATGAAGTAATGCGTCGATCTTCTATCGAAACATTTTAATTCTGTACTTAGATTACTGAGGGGTTCCATAAAGCTGTCTTCAAGTTCCACTTGCATCCTTTTATCCATTATTTTCACGTGTTTATGTAAGCTACGGGAACTACTACACTTTTGTAGCGTACTTTGCGTAAACTTATCCTGTTCTATTCCTTCGGAGATGGTTTTTCTACTCTCGGAGAGTAATTGGGCCTCAATTCCCCTGGCCGACTTTCCTCGCAGGTATTTTTGGGATGCCATCAGCTGCCTTTCGATTTCTTTGTCTTTGTCGGGATTGTAGTCCCTGAGGTCGTCGTACATTTTCGATTTTAACTTTTTAATTTCCCTGATGATCGCTTTTTGCTTTTTCGTTTCGGTTTTTACTTTTTCGGTTATTGACGCTGCCGATACGGATTTGCTGAGAACAAAAGTAGAACTAGCGCACGACTTAAAGTCTCTTAACCTTTCCTTCGCACTGGCTTCTGTCTTACGAGATATTCTCGTGAGATCATCTTGGGAGTAACTTTTAATTTTCATGGGATCGTATTGGTCCAGGCCCAGCTCATCCGTCCAAGGAAGGTGGGGCAGGCCCCTTTTTCTGCCGCTATCTTTTTCTTCTATGAAGTCGACCATGGGTTGATAGAAATTTATGCCAACGCCGTAATTATAATCGTAAGTTGCAGTTGTTGGCCGCCATTTTGTGGTGGTGGCGGCGCGGGACATTTTTCAATCATCAGTAATTATCGAACTACTGGTATGTAGGTCGATAGCGGGACCCTTTTATACCTTGTACGATTTATTTTCGAAGATCAACCAATCGGATCGCGGCTTATCAGGGTTAAATATTTTTAGAGTTGCCAGAAGCGCGTTCCTGATAAAATGATCCCAAAATATAATGAACCGTGTTTTTTCATTGAGTATAATTAGACTGCGTTGTTTAATTAAAAGATAAATTAAGACATTTTTCTATCGCTAACTTTCTAAACTGTATATTCACACATGTACATGAAATATTGCGAATTATAATAAACCTGGCAGCAGTATTTCGAAATGAAGTTATTGTCCAACTGAATTAACCGTTCCAAATTTTAATCCCACACATCTAGAGGTGACTTAGGTAATTACTGTCAGTAGTGCTCCTGCAAAAGTTTTTTAGTGCCTCTGCCAAGTTCTTAAATGCTAAAACTAAATGCTAATTCAGTGAAAAATGTACTACAATTATAAAAATGTTCAACACAAAGTTAATACATACATAATTACGGTTAAGATTAAATTTTGTACACTTAATTATTATGGTTTTCCAATTTTGTGTAACCTCCCAAAAATGAAGTTAATTGAAACAGCATTCAATTAAAGATATTTAATTAAATGAAAAGTTCACTAGTTGCTTTTAAGTAATAAGTTTATTCTGACCGAATATTTTTTATCTATCGTAATGTCAGTTTATTTTTTATATGTAGGTATTATACCTACTTTTAAAAACCGTAAGAATTTTATAATTTGTACTTATGGTACAGGGTATCTCAAACTCGATAATATGGACCTACTGTGATGATATAAGAAATTTAAATCAAATTTGGGACACGTGGTATTAAATGGAATGAGGTCAGCTCCATTTTCAATCGAAAGTATTATCTTTGGGATTTCAGAGAAACGACTAATATGACGTCATCAATTATATTTTTTCCAGAAACATACCTAAATTTTTTTCCTGTTAAAAAGCTCTCTTTTTCTAATAAACTTTTATTAAATAAATTTTTCTGTATTACTTTTAAAAGTTAAAAGCAATATCGCCCTAAAGAGTCTCAAAAGAAATACCATCTAAAAATCACATTATGGGTAGAAGGATCAAATAGTCATTGGAAAATAATTGAATGTTCGTTGTTTAAAGTGCATAAATGTCATAAAATCTTCTCATTACTCAATACGAACGTCAAACGTATAACTTTTGTGCTTACAAAATGTTTTCTCATTCAGAAAAAGTTGATATGTTGCTAATTTACGGCGAGTCACAAAAAAATTCAAGACGAGCTGTAGAGTTAAGTATATCGAGAAAGGTATCCAGAGCGTCTCTGCGACGAAATGAAGATGCATTTTCTGTTCGGAAAAATCAAATAATTGACCGAAGGGTAAGAAACAATGTTAATACAGCTACACTGTTACAGGATTTCGAACAAAATCCATGAAATTGTATACGGGAATTGAATTTGGATAAATCTTCCGTTCAACAATGGGTATCATTAATACAAAATTCAGAATTTGGAGTATTTGCCTGCGCTTCACATTGAAAACAAACTTATTAAAAATTTTATGGTCCAAATTGTAGTAAATGTTGATCAGAACCTTTTTCGGCATGTTCTTTGGACGGACGAAAGTCGGTTTATCAGTAATGGTATGCCAAACAGGCGCAACGAACACTATTGGTCCATTGAAAATCCCCACATTGTAAATCCAGTCCAAAACCAGGCCATTTTGGAGTAAATGTATGGTGCGGCATCATCGGTATGCATACAGTTTTTAAACATTTTCAAATAATTATTTGTAACGTATTCTTATTATCGAATAATAATTTCAATTAATTCATTTTCATGATTATTTTAATCAAATTTGTTAAATATGTTTACCAGATTTGAAATATAAATAGGCCAAAGTTTAAGAAAGTATAAAATAAAAAAAGACAAAAAATAAAATTATATCGATACAGGTATAAATTTTTAGTTTGAAAAAAAAACTTGTTGGTATATAGTTTATGTTTAGTTTATATTTTAGAAAGTGGATATAATTTTTTATAATTGATTTTGTATATTATTATTAGTAAAGAATAACTAACATATTATACACATCTAATTAATTATTAAGTCTGTACTTTTTGCTCTTTTATGGTATATATTGAGAACTGAGAACTTTAATTGCTGATATTCGATTGTAAATATAGTTATTGAACTTATCAATAAAGATTAATCACCAACTTGGCAACTTCAAAAGTAGTGAAACTCTTTTTTTTTCAATTACAGTATGTACTTACGTACTCAACATATTAGCAGCTGAGTCTATTTTCAGTCAAACTCTGAATATAATTCCTATCTATTTTTTAAGGATCGGAGATATATTACCGCAAAAATTCAGAAGATCTGTAACAATGCAATAGAAAATTTGATATTCCATTTAAAATAACACAGTCGCTGTGAAGATCCACTAAAGACAGAAGCATCACACAATTGAAATATGTATATTGTGTTACCTTATTAAAAGTTACCGAAATTAAATTTTTAAATTGTTTCAAATGCGTTTTCTTTATATCATTTGACAATTGCGTATAGATATAATGTTTTAAGGCTTTGTTCGAATGACAGAATAGAAAATCAATTTAGTTAGCTTCAACCACCTATCTTTAGCGTAACTTCAGTTCAATAAAATATGAAAATGCAATCGGTTACTTATTACAACTTATTGGGTACATAAATTGTCACACAACTCCTATTGTTCTTTTTTTCTCTCTAATTAATAATTACCACAAAACTCTTGCAGAGAGACAATGCTAGTACCTAATTGATTTTTGGAATGGCAGGTACAGCAAAACAAACCATATAGCTAATTAATACTGAAAACCATTGAAATTAGCGAGAATTGCAAATATAAAATATTTACACCACATTTCTTTTTCGTAACTGTGATGGAGCTCTTCAGATAATGATTTCATATCCAAAATTCATAACTCGGCTAGAAATAAGAATATAAAAGGTTCACTCACCGGATGGCTTCAATTTCCTCATCTTTCTCATGAAGACGTTTCTCAGCCTCATGACGGAACTGGGCGAGTTCCGCAGACAGACGTTGAGCACGTTGTTCTTCAGCTTTGCGTCCCTATAGACGTAGAAATAATCATTAAGAATTCATTCATTTCATTCATTTATTTCTACACCTTTCAATTCAAAGGTGGCATGGTTCATGCACCAGAACATCCTTGCAACATTTTATTGATGATTTGTTTTGAATGAATTTTGCTTTTAACTTTTTTGTTGCAAATCTACTTTGAATCATAATAACACAACTTAATTCGACATCAAAACGCTCATTTAAATTGAAGAACCAATGAAAGAGTTTGATATAGGTTTTCTGGTTTTTGATATACTATAGTGACTATATGAACAACTTCTCATTAAATATTTCTCACAAGTCGATTCTTGATATATTTATTAAATTATATAAAAAAGACCACTTACAGCTTCAGCTTCTTTGTAAGCAGCGGTAAGTTCTTCGCGTTCATTTTCAAGACGACGAATTTCCAATTCAGCCTCATGCAGACGTCTGGTGAGTTCGGTGATGGTAATTCTGGCATCAGAAAGGTCATCTAAAACAAATTTTAATCTTAATTATAACAGGTTGCTTGCCAAAAAAATATATGTATATCCAACAACAATTAACTATGTGAGCAATAGAATTGCTTAATAACATTGTCAAAGGAGTGCTTCTTGAAATTTTTGCTTTATATTTTGGGATAATCCTCTTCCTGCATATGCATTTAGTCCACCATGCATAAACTTGTGGAGGCTCTTTACAAAAAAAAAACTATTTGGCTGCAAATATCAAAAAATCCTTTAAAAAGTCAAAGACTTATCTATAGCTTGAAGAAACATTTGAGAAGTTGAAAGTTAAGGTACATATATGAAGACGAAAATCCATCAAAAGCGCTCTGACGAAACATTATTAAACGATTCCTGTTTGATTGCCTTGTACTTAATGATTGAACTTACCGGCCAATTTCTTATTTTCGCGAGCAAGTTGGTCCTTAAGTTCGCGAGTTTTGTCCAATTCGTGGACAGTGCGCTGTAGTTCAGAGACTTTGTTGCGGAGATCGCGTTGACTTTGCTCGTACAGCTGGACGGTCTCATCAAGACGAGTCTTGAGGTCGATGTTGATCCTTTCGAGTTGTTCGACGCGCTTCTGCAATTCCCTGGCTGTGTTGTTGGCTTTCTCCAAGTCGATGATGAGAACCTCGACCTCAGATTGGAGGCGAGACTTTTGCTTCTCGAGGTTATTGACCTTAACCAAGAGAGCTTCGATGTGTTCTTCCTGTTCTTGGATCCTGGCATTGAATTTACGACGGAGTTCCTCAACTTCTTCGGCGCGGGCGGCAGCTTCGGTTTCATACTTGGACTTCCATACTTGAACTTCACCTTGGGATTTGACGAGTTGGCGTTCAAGGTCGAGACGGGCTTCGCTTTCCTCCTCAAGTTGGACACGTACAGATTCGAGCTCTATTTCGACCTGGTGGAGGTTGGCTTCCAGGAGGGAGCGCCTTCTCTCGTCGTCTTCAGCGCGACGTCTGGCATCTTCCAATTGGCCAGCGAGTTGGGACTTGAGGTAGATGGCGTTTTCGAGGTTGACCTTGATGTCTTGTACTTCCTTGGTGAGTTCGATGTTTTCCTGAGAGAGGCGAGTTTTGTGTGAGGTGATGTCTACGATGGTGCGGTTCAACTCCTCGATTCTGACGCTGAGTTCGCTGATGGTGATCTCCAATTTTTCGGCGTGTTTGACGGAGATTAAGCGTTCCTTTGTTACGCTCTCTACTTGAGCGAGAAGCTCGTACACTTCGCTCTGGAATTTGCTCTTCTCTTTTTCAGCTCTGCAATAAGAAGTTGGCAAAAATTAGGTATCTAAGTATAGTCCAAATCCATTTGAAGTGTGGGGGGTTCAATTTTTGAGACAATTAAATTTGTACTCAATTTTTTTAAAGATAACATTCAGATAATGACATCTATGTATCTAAGTCACCAAATAAAGTCGAAATTATGGAATAATTATTATATTACCTATCGATAATAATCATTCTAGTACAAATTGTCAGTATTTTGAACTATTAGTTATATTTTAACGTCAACAGGTTATTGACTTTTTTTCCTTTATTTTTTGGGTTTTGCCACCTGTGAAAAACTTTAAAATTTACTGAAATATACCTTTGCGCCAATAGTTTTGCCTAATCAAAAAATTTTACACCGAAAAAAAGCAGACAAATGCAAAATATAGTACAAAAAACACATCACTTTAAAAGATTGTTGACGTTTCGAAAATCTGTCTGTTTTCGTCTACTGAACTTTTTTTGTGAGTTTTAATTTTAGGTGTTTAGAAAGTTTAAAGTGAAAAGTCAAAATAAGTTCAGAAAACAGATAGATTTTCGAAACGTCAACAACTTTTTAAAGTGTGCGAGACAAAATCATGTGTACTTTGTATATATTTTGTATTTGTTTGCTTTTTTCAGTGTGATTTTTTGATTAGGCAAAACTATTTTCTTAAAAATAACCCTTGAGTGATCCTTTTGGAGCAAGGATTTATTTCACTAATTTTTAAATTTTAAGGTCCGTTTTGATAACAGGTATAAAAAAATCAAGTCATTAAATTGCTGAATTAAATCCGATTACTAACTCTGGGACACTTATACATTTTAATTCTAAACAGCTTCTAATCAATTTCTTTTACCGATTTCTTACACAAAAAGAGCACTTAGGTACAGGGTGATTCACCATGTTTTGAACCCCCCCTTTAACTTTTTTGTTTTAAGAGTTATAAAAAAATGTGAAATACAAAAGTTGTTAAAAAACGAAACGATGGTTTTTTTATTTAGAAAATAAGATATCTTGTAATTGTTAGACATCTTTCAGGCATTTCTGCTTTTTTCCAATTAAGTAAGGATTTACAGATTTAATTATAATATATTTTGACATATCGGACGTTGATATGGTCCAAAATACGTATAGGTATTTTAACTAAATATCATTAATTAGGCCGTGAGAGGACTCATGGACAATGTTATATGGTAGGTCGTGACAGTGACAGGTAGTAATGTCATGATAACATTATTATTGATTGACAGTTTGTATTACTTATTTGATTAAAATAGATTACACAGAAGTAGAAAATTGAAATATTATTTGGAAAAGAATAGTAAGAAAAAAATATAGAGTATGGAGAAGAACTTTATTTAAATTTTCTTCTTCTGTATAACCCATTTTAATTAAATAATAATATAAACTGTCAAACAATAACAATATTGTCATGACATTATCTGTCACTGTCACGGCCTACCATATAACATTGTCCATGAATTAGGCCTCTCTCGGCCTAATTAGTGAGATTTAGTTAAAATACCTATACGCGTTTTGGACCATATCAATGTCGGGTATGGCAAAATATATTACTAAATTTGTAAATCCTTATGTAATTAGAAAAATGCAGAAATTCCTGAAAGATGTCTAACAGTTGCAAGACGTTTTATTTTCTAAATAAAAAAAAAAACATCTTTTCGTTTTTTAATAGTATCTCGCTTATTGTTAGAGATGGACCCAACAAACCCTATATGACTATGCTCGATAGAGAACGTTCTATCCAAATATGGAAAAATATACAGGGTGTTCCATTTAAATTAACAAAGTTAACATCAGCGGCCATTTTGTTTGGACTTTATTTGTATATCATTTTCGAAAAATTCATAAAAAATTGTGCAACTTTTGTATTTCATATTTTTTTATAACTCTTAAAACAAAAAAGTTAAAGGGGGGATCAAAATATAGTGAACCACCCTGTACACAGGACAGAGAAAGATTCGGTCTTTAAATTGTTACATTTCTGCTCAAAGATATTCTGTCGATCTGAGGACATGTTGAACATTTTGGAAGAGAATTTTTGAAATAGCAAATTGTACTATTGAGTTCCCTGATTATATTTGTAATCAGTTCATGACACCCTGTATTTGTTGGTCAAATAAAACTATATTTTGTACGTTTGATTATAGGCAGATTTTTTTAAATAAGAATGTCTCTCCACATACAAAGACAAGCTTTCTTTTTAGCTACATCCGCGAACTAATTGTATAAAAACATTAACTGACATTCTTTCAGTTTATTTTGCAAAGGAATGAAAATATTTTCTTAAATAATCTATAATTGTCTTTAAGAATTAAACCAAGAATTATATTATTAACAGCCTGTTGAAACTACTACACATACTTTTAAAACAAAGCAAAATAAATAATATCTGTGTATGATATATTTATAATTCTATCTTTTTAAAATAAAACAGGACGGTGTTAAAAATTTGGCATTAAAGAGTGACGTAAAATTTTGGTCCGAAAAAATGGTTTTACATAAATGAGAATTCGGAGGTGTCTGAAACTCTCGTAAACAGTAAAAGGTTATTTTTAGCGCGAAAATATGTGTAAATAACTGTGTTCCAAATTCTCTGGTATATATTCTGAAATAATTATTTTTAGTTGATATTAGGCACGGCCCACTGTGACTTATTTGACGTTTTATTTATTGCATACGGTCGAAACCGGCACGAGTACATACGTGTCTGCTCTATTTCTCGGTACCTGTAACAAGAAATATTCGGATGGATATTTCATTTGCAACAGTAACTGTATGATCTATACGACGGCGATTTGACCGAGACAAATATGGCAAGGATACTAGGAGAAGTTATTTATATCATCGCGGAGTAAGCCGGCGCGGACCGAATATCAGAACTATTATCTAATCTAATATTTTCCACGGGTGAGATTTGGAATTTTGGGTTTGGTCAAACTTTAGTTTGGATGCTTATGTATAAGAAAAATCAAAATAAACTGAAAGTAAGCTCTTACATTTTTATAAATTATGTCGTATTCATAGCCAAGTGAATTAGAATAAAGAAAACATCAACAAAAAAGCTAAGAATTATATAAAATATCACGTGTGGGCTTCTCTAACTGCTTGTTTTTCTTTATACATTTGATTATATGTGGATACAATTGTAGTGTATGAAGACTTTAAATCTGTTTAGTTAATCTTGGATAAGAAATACATCTTAATTAATTAAATTTAATTACAAGGAACATTTATTAAAGTCCAATTATTTTATTAACCATGAAATCTAGCACATTGAAATAATTTATGATTACTTAACATATCTGAACTATCACCTTCCCATTAACATCCATCAGAATATTCTGCAACGAATTTTATTCAATTTAGAATTTAAATGGCACAATCTTAACAGTCGTAAAAATTAAGTGTGTACTTTTGTAATATCTGGTCTGTATCCGTTTCGACACCGATTTTTTTTTAGTGAATATTCTAGTACTTAAGCATGAATTATATTGGTTGTAGAGTGAATTTAAATGAAGGAATAGCACAAATGCTACCAGATAATCTTAAGACTAAATGGTACAGTCCGTACGATATTTGTTGAGGTAGAATTCCAAAAAGACCTCTGCGTCACTTTCTTGGAGTTAACCTCATTCGAGGCCCTAGGTAGAAAAGCATTGACGGCGTGGTGTTCAGTGCAGCAGCTTGCAGTGCATACTGTGTTTTGCAATGTTTCTTCTTGTACGGACTGTACTTGGGTTAAATATACTTAAGTTCAAAGTTGCTTTATTTGCAACTTACATTTATTAAATTAAATTTGGGCTGACGATTTGACTAAATAAAATAAAGGGAAAAATATACTGAACTTGTAGACAACTAGTGGCCATAAACACCATCATTAGGAATTTCTGAATTTTGGAAATTCTGTAAGTTTGTTCGTTCAAAGATCTATTTTGAGTATTTTTCGAATATTATTATTTTTTTAATCTAAAATAAATTCCACCAAAAGCCAAATAAACACCGTCTATACAAATAAAAAATAATTCTAAAACATTTAAGGGAATTTTTTGTTCCAAATACAATTTTAAATATAATGTCATCATTAAGAATAAAAAACATTTTCGTAGAAATTTGAAATTTTTGAGGAAAAAATGGGCACTTTTAATATGCGATTAATTAGTAACAATTAATTAATAATTCGAAATTGTATGTGCAATAAAAAATGTCCTGTATATTTTTTGTAAGGAGAATAATGTTAGAATTATCCTCAATTTATGTAACTACATATGTGAAAAGTTAATTTTATGTTCAAAAAACGATTCGAAAATGGTCAATGTTTTGAATAAAATAGTATAGATTTATTTCCACTGAAATACAATTGCAAATCAAACTTATAGAATTTCCAAAATATTCAGTCGAAAGTCTGAACTTAATAACGTTGCACACAAATTCAGTGCATTTTTATCTCGATTTAGTTAAATCGACAGCCCAAGTATCATTAATCTAACATCTAATACCTTTCGAGGTATTTGTGTTGTTTTTCAAAAACCTAAACACGCTCTAACATGCGAATGAAGTAGCTTTGGACCAAGATTTATTTGCCATAATTATCATATTTTTATTTCAAGATTATCTAGTAGGGTTTGTGCTCCTTTATTTAAACACATACTGTATAATATTTTAACGAGAAAGTGATAGATAGATAGACTTTTATTAATACCTCTTATAGGAAATACAATGCACAAAACTTTAATTTATGTTTTGATTGAAGAATAAAAAAAAATCCATGCTATTTTTGAATTTAGCCATATCTCTCTTATTATGAAAATTAAAGACATTAAAATCTACAGAGGACTATTTTCAAATGTAATTGAAGTTTGTATTGTACGTATTTATTTGCATTTTAATTGGTTAATTATGTAATTTCAAAAATTGGTATTGGATTTGCCAATTCGAAGAAATGGCGAATGCGCTAGTGTTACAAATTTTGTTCTATTTTCGTTTTTTTTTGCAATCCACCTATTTGCAGACTTCTTAACAACGTTAGAGTAACATTTCTTTACCAAACTATGTTTTTGTAATTTAATTTATTTAGATATTAATAAAATTATGCCTATATAGCATACACATTATTAAAACTACATACAAAAAGTTGCTGTCAACACAGCATTTTATTTGAAAGGTCTTATGCGAAAATATCCATCATCAGTAAGATCTGAATGTAAATCGTATATGGCGTAAACAGCAGAGGATAACACCGTTTGCAGTCTTGAACCACATCGAAGATGTTTTAAGTAACAAAGTTGTTTTTCATACTAGCGGCTTATAAAATGTAGAAGTTGTAAGGTGTATAGACAGAGCTCTAATTAACAGCAGAAATAATTTTTCTATAAGCGTATGATAGTATAAGTGGCCAAACTTCTAGTTAAACCGATTAGATCTCTTCAACATAAAAAAATTGGAAGTTTAATGATACAAAACAGCGGAAGAATACTTATTTAAAGCACCTACGTGAAGTTTTCCAAATTGTTTTTAATTGCGTATGCTTTTTGCATATTAATGACATGATATTTAATGCGTATAGTTACTTCTTTTAGCGAAAAATCTAGTTCTAGAAAATGGGGAAGTACATTTTCATTTGAACAATATTGTACCTTAATACATGTGATAAAAGAGAATTAAGAAAAACAATCAAACATGTTATAATTGTTCGCAAGCTGCATATAGTCGCTAGTTGTGATGTATTTTAAACATTGATTGTTTAGTAGTCGACAAAAATGCGTTAGGTTCTTCCTATCTTGTTTCTGTGTTCAAAAGATGCTGCGATTCGAAATATGAATATTAGCTATTTTTTTTAATGAAAGCATGCACTTCCAATACCACGTTTCTAGGTTAAAATCGTACTTGTTTATTTAGAGAAACCAGTGTTTGAAGAAAAAGACTATTTATTTATGACACATGTCAGTTGTAGTTTACACGAAATAATTTTCATGTTTATTTAATCTTTATATTAGGTTAATGGGGCTACTGAAAGAAATATTCTCGGAAATGAAACATATCGACATATTTTTAATAATATAGAGCCAACTATATTAGTTAACATCAATTTATTGTCATTTTCACTCAAATGATATATTTTTATATATTTATACATACCTAGATTTGGCTTTAGCAAGAGAGTCGATTTGTTCTTGGAAGTCGACGACGATTTCTTGGTGCTTCTTTTTGAGGATGGCGGCAGTTTCTTCGGATTCCAAATGGACATCTTCTAAAAGTTTGCGAAGTTTCAACAGTTCGGTGTCGCGTTTTTTGTTAATTTCAAACTGAAATTTCATCGATTTGTTAAATTTTCCGCCAAACTTTATGTACGATAAAAGTTTACCTGACTTTCAGCACCACCTTCGGCTTCCTCCAATCGTTCAGAAAGTTGGATAACCTGTACACTGAGATCAGCCTTTTCTCTTTCAATCTGGAATACGTTCAATTTTGTTAATATGAACAGATGTAACTTAGCATGGAATTATGCAAATAAAATTAGTAAATATAGCTAGGTACGCATTTAGGAACACAGTTAAAGCATACTAAACTCATATAATTGTTTTATTTTCTAATTCGAAACCATGTTTACGTTAATGTGAATCTTCAGAGACAAAAAATTTTGAAGTTTAGGTCAATGCACTGGTAATTTTCTTTTAAACATGTAGGTATAAGTATTTCATAAGAAAAAAACTAGAATTAACGTACAATAGTACAAATATTGCTTTATAGTCATTAATTTAATTTTAGGTGCGTGATTTGGTGAATTAAGTAGGTAAGTATTTATTTTTTTTATATTTGTGATGGTACTCTTTGTTCTTCTAATAATTTTATTCAATAATTTATTACTCATATTTAAATTTAGTTTTAATTTGTTCATGATGTTTCCGAGTCTTTTATTATAAATATCCACCGTTTTTTTTTTTAGTATACGGGATTATACTTAAATAGGATTTTGAAATACATATAATTATAATACGTATAATGAAAATTAAAATTGGCAAATCCTTCAGGATACTTAAATTGTATTATAGCTATTACTTATGAGAAAATTATAGTATCGCCTCTTATATGGGGATAATAGAATTCAAAGTTCTGAAAAAAAGAATTTGTTTATATATTTTCAGTAAAATGAGTTGTTTCACATAATTTTTTATATAATCATTATTTAATGTTTTCTATGTATTTAATAATGAAAGTTAACAAAACATTGGATTATATGCAGTTTTAAAAACAATGGAACAACTTATTTTCAAATTAAGAAATGTAAGAGTAAAAGGCATTTTGTAAAAAAGAAACAGAAATAAGACGCATTTTCCGAAAAACTCAAGTGTTCCTAATTAACAGCTGCAGAAGAAAATTGAAATCTATTTTTTTTTGACATGCAATAAATATAATTTTTTTTGTAGAGTAAATAAAATGACATTGCATACAACACCTGTACTCCAGAATTTTAGATATACCAAATTTCATTGAAATAACTTAGAAGCAAGTTATTTTAAATAAATGAACTACATATATTTTTAAACTTAACTTACGATTTTGTTTTGGAAATTATTACCTAAACAGACAAGATACACCTATATTTAAAGCATCGCCTTGAAATATTTTTTTATCTGATTGAAGCATATGTGAATTAGTCTACGATTTAGGTAAGTAGACATTTTTATTATATTTTATGTTCTTTCAACCCATACACAGGCAGATAAAAATAAAATCAAACAATCAACCTTTGCCTAGTGTGTGTCACTTAAGAAAAGAAGAATAATGTAAAAGCAATAATTTAGAATAGTGAACCTATATTATTATCTTTTAAAATGTATTTCTTTAACCTTGGCAAGGTTTTCTTTTCTAAATCATGGAAGGAAGTAATCGCCGCCTATTCTCGTAATCACCCTGTACTACAATAATAGTAACAGAAAAATGTATATATGGGTTAATAGATTAAAACAGGTAATCACATGCGCAAGGCACAAGCGTCGGTTTTTGGGGTTACGTAAGGTAGCAATGAATATCTAGTAGTCAAAATTGAGAAATTGGAAAATGTTGGAAGTTGGTGTAGTTTTTCTCTGTCTAAAAATATATTTCAGTATTATTGGAGGGGAAAATAGTTTTATTTTTACGTCTGGAAATGCCAACTTTTAGTTTTCAATTGTTATCCAAGACAAGTAGACACGAACGTAGTTTTAACCTATTTTAAAAATTAGCAGAAATATTAAATATAACATTTACTGGAGTAAAACACTTTTTATAATAATTAATACCTTTTTCAGTTATATGTACTTATTTATACCAGTATTATTTAGTAATCCAATATTAATTTAAAATTGAATTTTATGAAGAGAAAAACTGATTATGTATGCTTTATGTTATTTTATAAGTATTTAAAAAAATGATTAATAACTGTCACAGTGCAGATCTACATATTTAGAAAACAGGTAGAAATAATTCATCTCCGAAATTTTTGAACCCCCCTTCTGTATATTTTTGGAACAATGAAATGGAATAGCTTGAACTAGATGAACTAAACTGGGAATACACCTTGCCAAATTTAAAATAGCCGGATTGTAACCTAATTGAATCACTTTTCTAAAAGCAGGTTTTGCACAAAATATTTTTTGAATGAAACGGCCACAAAACGCTCGTTATCTAAACTATCATTTGAAAATAAGAGTTTTGGCAACATTTTATTAAAAACATAAGCAATATGAATGAGGTTAGTCTTGTGAAGCAGAATGAAAATGTAAAGTAATTTTATGAATACAGTGGCGAAACAGTTAAAATAGCGTTTAATGTACACTGAAAGGAATTTCACTCTTAAAAAATTATAGAATGTTTTTATTAGTATATTGTATCTATTAGTTAACAGTGAATAAGTTGTCTTCTATGTGCTGGTCGTGACGTAATTGTTTCACTTGGTAGTGTGGTGCAGACATTTATGAACGTATTTTTTTAAGGACCAGAGAACTTTATAGAGGTAAAAATTATATGAAAGCAATATCCAAGCGCAAACTTAGATAATTTGGTTATTGTCCAACAAACATATATGTCTTTTAAAAGCATGGAAGAAGCATTTTTACTGCAAAAATTTGTACTCACTCTTGATCTAAGTTCTCTTTCAATTTCGAGGTCATCTTGAAGTAGACGAATTTTGTCCTGTAAAAATAGTAATTTTTAGATAATTCTTTCTAGACTTTATACTCTGACTCTATTTAGTTATTTCAAATTGTGACAAAATATTGAAGTGTATATTTAAAAGGAGTAAAGTAAGTGTTGGAAAGAGATGGCATTTATTTTTGTGACGTGTATATGTGGGTTTTGGTGACAAATTAACACATTGAGAGAGATAAAAAGAAAATCACAAAATTGACGTTTATCTCGGCCAAAATCACTGTCGGTACACTTCACACGATCACAAAAATATCACAGGTTTGCACAGTTCTTAAAAAAAAAATGATTCTGACAGATTCCGGTAATCTGATCCGTCTGGCATACGTCGGGATTTATTTTTACCTCAAGCCTAGAAAGGGCTGTCAAATCAGCACTGTATTCGATGCTGACATCGGCACTACCACCAGCTGCTCCCGATGAGCGGTATGAGTATTTGGAGCTCCTCGCCACTGAGGAAGACATTGTTGCTGGAGGATAGTCTCTTTTTCGTTGATGCACTGACCGTCGAAAATTTCAGTGTTGAAACCCGCGTGCTGTCGCCGCCTAACAGTGGTGGCTAAGTCGTTCGTATGAGCGTCGCGACGTTGAGAATTAGAATAAAGTGATAGCTTAGGCGCGCGCTTGCGTGTTATACCGGAAATTTTTTTATGAGAATCGGTCGACGGCGCAACCACTTGCGCACCTGACTCAGATGTGTGTGTATTTTTGGAAGGACGTTATGGGTATTTTTAATTTTTGTTTATGCATTTTTATGCATTTAATAAACGGGTTCATCAGAAAATCCGTGATTAAAATAGACCAAGTTTAATACTTGGCAATTTCAGTGCCATATTTAACTTTATTCGTAAGCCCGCTTATCCAGAATCGTTTTCACGCGACATGTTCCAAAAATTCTATCGAATCAAAGACATTGCTCATCATACACTTTCTTTCATCGAGTATTAGATGCTTATGAGTGAGAAATGAGCTAAAAATACAAGTATGTACCTATAATAGCTGCACCATAAAAAATCGATGTGAATTAATCCATTGAGTGAAATTATTGAGTACATTTTCACCCAGTATTGAGCATTTTGATAATTTCACTCATTTGTGATAATATTTGAACTAAAACTGAGTACATTCACTCAAATATAGGTACCCGTGAAATAAATTCTGCAGATAAACTCGTATTTGGTACACTTTAAACTAAATAGGAGTAAATGTCCTCATTATTGAGTGACCTCATGCGATTCCATGGTTGTCGTGCGTTGTCTTTGTCTATTCCCATCGTCTCCATTAAGTCATTTCGTAGCGTGGTGTATGGCGTGTAGTGCTCACTTGGTAGTTAGTAGAAACTCGGATTTGAGTAAAATTCACTCACTTCTGTTGTAATAATTTCACTCATAAAATTTAAGTTGTGCTGATACTAATACAATTAAAATTGTGGATGTAGGACGAAATTAATACAATATTGAGTAAAATTGAGTAAATTTGATTTAATTTTTTTACATTGTAAGCTTAAAGGGAATTTGCATTTCTGATGTCATTTGAATAACTTACAAGATCTTTTTGTGAGGTTAGGAAAAGACAAAATAGTTTCGACAAATGTACTTATTTGAGAAGTTTGAAAATTCTTTAATTTTCGGAATACAATGTAAATAAATTGGTCTTAATGAAAGCAAAAAAGTCCTGAGTGCAATTATTGAGTACATTTTCAGTCAGTAAGTAGAAAAAAAATAATAAAGAGTAGGTATAATTTTTAAAGTACAGAAGAGACTATGATTGTTTGAAATAGTCGTCAGTACGACATAAAAGACAATCTTCAATTTTTTTTTGACAACTATGACAAAAAAGTAGATATAGTAAGTATACGAGTAATCTTATATCCCTGTGCTGTAGGTATATCCAAGTGCAAATTGCTAATTGGTTTTTTGAATGTATTGGGAAAGGATATTTTTGCAAAATCGCAAAATTACAAAGTATTTGTATTCCGCTCCTGCACATCTATATAGATGTGCAGGAGCGGAATCTGTAAAGAAAAGACTCATGATACTGTTCAAATACTCAAATGTGGAAGGGATAAGAAACAGCGGTTAGATATGTGGAACAGCCATAAAGAGAGAAAAGAGCAATGTGTTCTATTTCTCAATAATGCAACTTTAGAAGAGAATATTTCATTAGAATCATTCATTAGAATTTCAGAGCATCTTTTGTCATTCATTTATAAAAAAAAGTATAAAGACTTTTGGTATTAATGGACATGGAAAAGTCACCGGAAATGGTAGTAATGGTCACCGAAAGTTAGTAATGTATTAAATATATTTCAACTATATACCTTTAAAATTGGCATTTACAAATTTGATTATCACTAATTATAAATATCACTGGATATACCTGTAATAACTTTAAAAACTAATGATGCTTTAATAAACAAATCCAAATGAATACACCACACACTACAGCATTATTGTTGATTATATTGATGAAATCGGCTAACCAATCGTAACCTGAGATTGAATAAGAGGAACTTGTAACTACTATTTCAAGTATTTCAAAAGCGCATAAAGATTAAAAGGCCTTTAAAGTTAGTTTTTGAACTCTAGCAACTTTAACATCATTCATTTCAACCTTTCTACTTGAATGCCAGTCAGAAATATTTAACAATAAAATGAACGAAGCAAAGCAAATGATAAAGATTAGGAGTAATTGTTATATTTAGGTACCTTAAATATGTGAACGTAAGGTTAACACATATATGTAATAATAAATCATATAAACTTATTCCAATATAACTGGGTTAAGCATACATAAGTGCCTATTTATTTTAAATTATTTCAACCACAGAAATAACTCATGACAATAAACGTAAACAGGAAGCATTGGCAATATACGAATGTGAAATGTTAAATGGAAAAAAATAAGTGCAAAGCACCTATAATTTGTGATTGTGAAACTTATTTTTCAGTACGCGATCGTAAATAGCTGATTGAGGTTGAGAGTTTGTGATAGCTGGATAAGTTAGCATATGAATAAAATAAATTTAGGAAGTTATAAAAAGGTTATTTTAATTTATATATTATTGATGTGTACTATATAAGGTGTTCCCAAATTATAAAAACAAGATTAAATAGAAGATGTAAACTGGCACATTGGGAAAAAAATGTTAGATGAAAATGGTGTGTTTTAAAAAGAGCATAAGTCTATAAAAACTATCATGTGTTTATAAATCCAAAAGACATTAATGTTCTATCTCAGGATGGGTATGTATTACTCATTTAGTCGTTAAACACATACTAAGTGTGGCAGCTGCCTAAAAATTGACAGTGCTACCAGTACACAAAAAGGAATCAACTGAATAGACGCGATATCGTATGCTTGGTTCATCTGAATCGTTAAGCCGTTCGAAAATTATGAGCAGTTTATGAAAGTTTGTTCCACAAAATTGAATAGATTCATCTTCTACTAAAATCCACAAAAAAATATAGAAATGTTTATAAGTACATCTCCAGTGTCTCCACATGAATGATTTGTTTAACAATATTTCGAAATTATTTAAAACTGTTTTTTTTTTTTGGAAAGCCTATAGACAGAGGAAGAAGGAAAATAGGAAAGGAGAAGAAATAACATATGAGAATTAATTATTGATTTAATTAAATATTATGTTCGGTATCTATTTCGTCTTTAAAGTTTTTTTAATATTAAAGTGCCAGAAATACTTGGCATATATTCTATATCTAAGTGAGTACATAAATTTAATTATTTTCAAATGATCATTGCTCATAAACTGCTTATGTATACACAGACATTTTGCGAATGGAGGTCAGAGCTAAATTTACTGAATGATACTTGGAATGGTGTCTATAGTGTGTTAGCAGGCATGAAATCTACATTTTCGAATTCTTTGATTGTGCCTAACGCTCTTAGTTTTGTTGTTATCTAAATTTTCTGCACATTTTTTGATAAATATTCCGATAACATTTACGACATAGATGCTAACTAAATTGTAATAATGTAACTAATAATAATTGTAGTTTGTAAAGATAATTATTAATTACAAAAATTTTGATTTTTCACCCATGCTTCCAAAATAATTCAGGAAACCTTCCAGAAGCCATTCGCAAGGCACAATCCCGTTAAAATTACAAAACCATAGGCAAGAAATCGCAGACGACCTACTACATGCAGCGGAAGGTGCCAAGCAGGAAATAAAATTTTCAAGCATGTTTCGAAAATTTACAAAAATTCCTATACGCGGCTAAGTAACAACAGCCATCACGGACGATGCTAGTGGAACATGCCACCGACCGCTGAGATACCGTCGGCAGCAAGCAAAGCCACAGAAATTTTCGACTCAGTTCTGAATTTATTGCAAATTAAGACATTTCCAAATACAACGAAATTCGAACTGAAAATGATTAAATTAGCTCCGCCAATTTAATCAAATTACCTTTTCAGCAAATTAACGTATCAGCAATATATATGTACCAATGTATAATTCTATTTTTGTGGGTGCTAGAAAAGAAAATAAATGCTTGTACTTTATTAAAATGGAATACTATCTAAACACTCTAAAATTGNCAGTTTATGAAAGTTTGTTCCACAAAATTGAATAGATTCATCTTCTACTAAAATCCACAAAAAAATATAGAAATGTTTATAAGTACATCTCCAGTGTCTCCACATGAATGATTTGTTTAACAATATTTCGAAATTATTTAAAACTGTTTTTTTTTTTGGAAAGCCTATAGAGAGAGGAAGAAGGAAAATAGGAAAGGAGAAGAAATAACATATGAGAATTAATTATTGATTTAATTAAATATTATGTTCGGTATCTATTTCGTCTTTAAAGTTTTTTTAATATTAAAGTGCCAGAAATACTTGGCATATATTCTATATCTAAGTGAGTACATAAATTTAATTATTTTCAAATGATCATTGCTCATAAACTGCTTATGTATACACAGACATTTTGCGAATGGAGGTCAGAGCTAAATTTACTGAATGATACTTGGAATGGTGTCTATAGTGTGTTAGCAGGCATGAAATCTACATTTTCGAATTCTTTGATTGTGCCTAACGCTCTTAATTTTGTTGTTATCTAAATTTTCTGCACATTTGTTGATAAATATTCCGATAACATTTACGACATAGATGCTAACTAAATTATGATAATGTAACTAATAATAATTGTAGTTTGTAAAGATAATTATTAATTACAAAAATTTTGATTTTTCACCCATGCTTCCAAAATAATTCAGGAAACCTTCCAGAAGCCATTCGCAAGGCACAATCCCGTTAAAATTACAAAACCATAGGCAAGAAATCGCAGACGACCTACTACATGCAGCGGAAGGTGCCAAGCAGGAAATAAAATTTTCAAGCATGTTTCGAAAATTTACAAAAATTCCTATACGCGGCTAAGTAACAACAGCCATCACGGACGATGCTAGTGGAACATGCCACCGACCGCTGAGATACCGTCGGCAGCAAGCAAAGCCACAGAAATTTTCGACTCAGTTCTGAATTTATTGCAAATTAAGACATTTCCAAATACAACGAAATTCGAACTGAAAATGATTAAATTAGCTCCGCCAATTTAATCAAATTACCTTTTCAGCAAATTAACGTATCAGCAATATATATGTACCAATGTATAATTCTATTTTTGTGGGTGCTAGAAAAGAAAATAAATGCTTGTACTTTATTAAAATGGAATACTATCTAAACACTTTAAAATTGTAAGTATTTAGTTTCAATTCTCCATGTCATTTTAGGGAATTTTCTCTATGCAACCCTATGCCCTCTAAGTTAGCTTTGTGCTACTATTTTCTATTTTTGTATTCTGAAATATTTATTCGTAGATATATGCTTTATATCAAACTTCTCTTTAGACTACGTATAAAGAATGAGTTGGATTTGCTTGATGTTTTCAAAATAATACAAGAAATATAGAGGTATTCACTGAATGTGTTATTGCTAATCTTTCACCGTGATGATTACTTTGTATTTCGTTTATATTGCATAAATTATTATCTAAACTTTAATATACAATGTCGTCAAAGAATTTATCAGCTATTAAATTAGATACCTACGCTGTAAAATGCAAAACAATTTACCACATCATGTTTTCGAATACTAGCTAAAATTCGCTAACATGTATTTTATATCTACTCAAATCTTATGTTATAAATATACCTTTTGAGGTAATAATACACACAAGGTAAGTCACAAGAAACATATATAAAAAATTCAAACTGCCAAACAAAACTACCAGTAGGTATTGAAATACATTAGAAATATTAAATATTGGCTACCTCATATCATAGGTATCCCTACGACAACAAGAATTATATTATGTTCACGCTAATTCTACCGAGGAATATGTAATCAACATCATAATACAGTAGATATACAGGGATGGCCAGAAGTACGGAATAAAATTCATATCTTTTGAATGAGTATTTTTATTAAACGCCGAAACACGTTAACTGATTTTGATTTTCCCCCATCTTTCGGTTATATAATAATTAATTTTTCTTCAACCCCCTAACCCCCAGCTATCCCTACTTTTTTTCAAATGGAAACATGGCTGGATTCGGTTTTCTATAAGCTTTTTCAACGAGCCCCCTAATGCCTTGTTTCCATTAAAAAAAAAGTAGGGGTAGCTGGGGGTTGGGGGTTGGGGGGTTGAAGAAAAATTAATTATTATATAACCGAAAGATGGGAAAAAATCAAAATCAGTTAACGTGTTGCGGCGTTTAAAAAAAAATTAATTCATTCAAAAGATATGAATTTTATTCCGTACTTCTGGCCATCCTTGTATATAAAACATGTTCTTTCACTTTAAGAAATTGTGATGGACAGATCAAAGACTTTATTGTCTCTATTATCTCAATTAACATAGTTTTATTTTTTCCTTAACATTGGAACCACTTTTGAGAATTAATTTATTTTGGTTGACTTTACATGGCCCCTGAAGGCCAACAGATTCTTAAAAATTCCAGGACCATATTGGAAAATCCCTATTCTTTTGTAGCCCTAAGAAATTTTCTACTTGCGTAGTTTTTCTATTATTTCAATTATTTCAATTATTTCGGTCAAATAAAACTATATGAATCAGTGACGTTGTATCGTTAGTAAATATTAAATAACTATAGGGGGTCTAAATTAAACACTGTGAGACGCTAGAAGTTGTTATATAACTTTGCTTTATAGNACACAAGGTAAGTCACAAGAAACATATATAAAAAATTCAAACTGCCAAACAAAACTACCAGTAGGTATTGAAATACATTAGAAATATTAAATATTTGCTACTTAGTATAATAGGCATTCCTTCCACAACAAGAATTATATTATGTTCACGTTAATTCTGCCGAGGAATATGCAACATCAACATCATAATACAGTAAATATATACAGGGTGTTGCATCTCGAGAGGGACATGGCTTAATGGGAGATAGAGGACATCTAGGGTAACTAGGATCGCCTATAGAAATAGCTCCTAGGCCATTCTTTATTGAGATACAGGGTGATTTATGATTTTTGGTCAAAACTGCTTTATGTCGTAACTTTGGTAAGGAGTGGAATAATTGGTTCATATTTGGTAGGGTTAATGCACTCACGATACTTCATGTATGCATGTATAACAGCAAAAAAATCCAGGTCCGGACTGCAAAAATTGTTAATTTTTTGTGCAAGTCTAGAAAACAACACTCTGTATGTATTTTATTGAAATTCCGATACGATATTCGGAAAGAGAGATAAAAAAGTGATCTTCAAGACGTGTTTCTTTTTTTTGTTACACTTTGGTGGTTATTTAAATAAGCTATTGAATATACGAGACTACGGCTTCTAAACCTAAATTACGTAAAGGACACATGATAAAAATGGTTTTGCAACTAAAATTAGCGAAGGCTTAATTGAGGGTAGATGTTATAAATAAGCATGCATATTTAATACATAAATATACATAAACCTCATTTTCTTTAAATAATATGTATTCCAGGTCCGGACTGCAAAATTTTAATTTTTTTTTGTAACTCTAGAAAACATCGCCCCGTATGTATTTTTTTGGTATTCCCATACGATTATCGAAAAGAACATAAAAAAGTAATCTCAGCGACATGTCTCTTTTTCTTTGATTGATTACTTAAATATGCTATTCAATATACGGTAATAAGGCTTTTAAAATGAAATTACGAGTAAGTAAGAAACACATGACATGAGTAAGTAAAAAATACATGATAAACATAGTAGTTTATTTCTTTTAGTAAATAGGATTTCTAAAAAATAGAAATAAAAAAGCAAATGGAAACAAAGACTATTTAATAAAACACGGAAAACAAATAACAATAAAACACAAAGAAAATAATAGGTGTCTTTACTTTACAAATTTTAATTGTGACCNTTTGATGGCCCATATCTCTTCAGGGGTGAACATTTTACTAAGGCGATTTTTTGCAGATCGTGTTCTTTTGAAATGTAGATTCACTGGTATCATTTATGATACTCCATTCAAAAACACCCTGTATATGTACCAATGTATAATTCTATTTTTGTGGGTGCTAGGAAAGAAAATAAACGCTTGTACTTTATTAAAATGGAATACTATCTAAACACTCTCAGCCGGATTCATGAAAGGGGCAAGGCGTTAGTCGGACTAAGGAGTTTTGAGCCCGTGTAAACGTATTCACAAAAAATGCGCTTCCCTTGCGCCTTTTACTTGCGCTAATAGTTTTCGTCAAAATTTAGACCTTCTACATGACATGCATAAAAATCGTGCAACTTAAGGTGTAGTTTATTAAGTTCATTGCATTTTATTTTTTTAATTGCCATCTATTATTAAAAGTATTTCCAGTGCCTCATAACAGTTTAACCACAAGACAATAGACGTGGCATTATAATTAATAGTTGCGCCTTCTTCGCGCACTTTTTGTGAATGGGACTACGCTTTTTATTTAAATTCGCGCAACACGGGCGCAAAATTTTTGCGCAACTTCCGCTAGTCAGACTAGCGTTACGCCTCATTGATGAATCTGTGTGTTAGTGTTTAAAAATGTAAGTATTCAGTATAAATTCTCCATGTCATTTTAGAGAACTTTCTCTATGCGACCCTATGCCCTCTAAGTTAGCTTTGTGTTACTATTTTCTATTTTTGTATTCTGAAATATTTTTTCGTAGATATATGCTTTATATCAAACTTCTCTTTAGACTACGTATAAAGAATGAGTTGGATTTGCTTGATGTTTTCAAAATAATACAAGAAATATAGAGGTATTCACTGAATGTGTTATTGCTAATCTTTCACCGTGATGATTACTTTGTATTTCGTTTATATTGCATAAATTATTATCTAAACTTTAATATACAATGTCGTCAAAGAATTTATCAGCTATTAAATTAGATACCTACGCTGTAAAATGCAAAACAATTTACCACATCATGTTTTCGAATACTAGCTAAAATTCACTAACACGTATTTTATATCTATTTATTTTAAATCTAAGGTAAGTCACAGGAAACATACATAAAAATAATTCAAACTGCCAAACAAAACTGCCAGTTGTATTTTTCAATATTCAGTTGGTATCTTAAAAATTTGAAACGGTACGTTTGAAATACATTAGAAATATTAAATATTGGCTACCTCATATCATAGGTATCCCTACGACAACAAGAATTATATTATGTTCACGCTAATTCTACCGAGGAATATGTAATCAACATCATAATACAGTAGATATACAGGGATGGCCAGAAGTACGGAATAAAATTCATATCTTTTGAATGAGTATTTTTATTAAACGCCGAAACACGTTAACTGATTTTGATTTTCCCCCATCTTTCGGTTATATAATAATTAATTTTTCTTCAACCCCCTAACCCCCAGCTATCCCTACTTTTTTTNATCGTGAGTGCATTAACCCTACCATATATGAACCCATTATTCCATTCCCTACCAAAGTTACGACATAAAGCAGTTTTGACCAAAAATCATATACCACCCTGTATCTCAATATAGAATGGCCAAGGAGCTATTTCTATAGGCGATCCTAGTTGCCCTAGATGTCCTCTATCTCCCATTAAGCTATGTCCCTCTCGTGATGCAACACCCTGTATATAAAAACATGATGGCTATACTTCTTTCGCTTTAAGAAATTGTGTTGGACAGATCAAACAAGACTTTATTGTCTCTATTGTCTCAATTAAAATAGCTATATATTTTCCTTAACATTGTAACCACTTGTGGGATTTTGGTTGACATTACATGACCTCTGAAGGCCAACAGATTCTTGAAAATTCCAGGACCATATTGGAAAAGTCCCTCTTCCTTTGTAGCCCGAAGAAATTTTCTCCCTGCGTAGTTTTTCTATTATTTCAAACAATTAAAACTATATGAATCAGTGACGTTGTATCGTTAGTAAATATTAAATAACTGTAGATGGTCTAAATTGAACACTGTGGGACGCTAAAAGTTGTTATATAACTTTGCTTTATAAAACTTTTATATTCAACAAATTGTTACGTAGATGAATAAAATGTGAAACTTTCATTTGTCCTTTTCTATCCAAATTATTATTGTTTTAAAATATATAACTTTGGGTGGAAACTCACTTTAATACTAATTTTAGCCCGTTGTTCTGGTTTAAATAATATTCTGCGCAATTTCTAGATCCTGTTCCTAGTGTTGTTATGAAGCCCACACTTTTGGCTTAAAAACCTTAAATGTTCATCCATAAGTAATGATTTATCTTTAACAGATAGAACATACGTGTCACCAGATAATTATTTGTTCGCCAATAACTGAATTTAAAATGACATTTTGGATTTCAAAGTGAGGAAAAATATTTTATTAATGAACATTTTAATACGATAATTAATCTTGTTGACTATAAATTAACGTTATAGTTAAATTATTAACTTATTTTGAACTGAACTGAGTTAGTGAATACCTTTGTGGGTCTCCAATATGTCACAATCTCAAAAATACATAAAGAAACAAATAAAATACAAAATGGAACATGAACCTACTACTTTTGACCAGTATGCACCTAATGCCACTCTACTTTTTGTAATCCTTAATTTACAGAATTTTGCTCACACTTTAAAACTGTTCTATTTAGATCTAGATTAGATCTTAGATTCTATTAAATCTATTTAATTGAAGCAACACTGGTTATGAGTGCATGTAAGAGCCAAGTAATTATTATTGGAAATAAAGAGACAATTGTAACAAAATACATTAACCTACTTGACTCTGATATAATCTGAAACAATTTCATTCAACTTCATTCATTATGGAATTACTTACCAGATAACGTATGGGTATCTAACACCTAACAAATTCTATTTTGTTTGAATGATTTCCACCAGTTGCAATGTTCTTTAGGCTCAGAATATACTGGTTTAGTTTGCAGGCTTCCGTGGCAGTCGCCGATTTGGACTTCTTCATAAATAATGTTAAAGGAATTAAACAAATGACGTGGCAACCAGTTGGAAAATTATTCAGCCATCAGAATATACTGGGCAACATATTTGGCTTTGACCGAAAACGCAGTACATTCCAAACCCAGTGGTATAGTGTGCGTTGCTTCAAATCATTTTTAAAAAGCATTAGAAGGTATTTCATTGAGAGTAGCTGCATTGGGTGAGGAGTGCACAACAAACCTATCGATTCAAAATCACGAAGCAGATGTGCCTTGGCTTTGTATTTATTTATATCTAATCTATAAATCAATTGGTTTTGAAAATCGTGTTTATCCTAAAATATGCATGTATTCTATTCCTAGTAGATGTCAAATGCAACATTACATTAGTAAACATTTAAGTATAATAAGCAATAATGTTGAATTTTATAAATATAAAGTTGCTTTTCGTTGTCAACTGTTTCCATAACTCCAAAAAGCGAAGCAACCCGTGGGCTACAAATATTTCACCTTTTTGGCCCACTCAAAATTATTCCTTTTAAAAATAGAAAACATACGCCTTCTAACTAACGAAAGGAGGGAATTTCCAATATTCCAGAACCAAACTCTATCACAACAGAGCAACCGTATTTCTTCTCTTACCCACGAATAAATCTTTCCGCGGGTTACAACCTGTCAATAAATTGTTTTATAATTAGTCCAATTCGGATTTCATTAGATATGCCAGTTCATTTACATTTCGCTCGTTTGAAGGCCCGACGAAGAACGACTTCGTGCGAAGTTATATTTGTGCTGGCTCATAGGGACTATGGCGACGCTTAGCTCAGGTTACCTGTAGTGGGGGGCGTCCTTTTATAGACACGTGCGTCCGCGCCCGATCAGCGGCGATGTGAAGGTACTCTGGGTCCATCTACCTGGCGAAATTTCTTTTTAATGCCAGGTTGAGTTTTGGATCGGATGTTCTCACCTTCTTCATACCGGGTGGTCCATAAATATTGTTAAAAATTTAATATTTAACTTACGTAACAGGGAAATTATCTCTTCATACCTTTTTGTATTTTACCAGATTATGGTTTTTCCTTTACCAAAAATAAATCGGATCCTGAGATATTCAAATAAAATTCCAAAAAAGACATTTTGACATATTCTGAAGTCCTGTTGCACCTAAGATACGTTTTTTTACTTCTTTAATTTTCATTTTGGATCGTCTCGATACAACCTTTTCTTGCCAATTAAATTTTAACTGATTTCAGAAAACAATCAGTTATCTCCATTCAAGTGCTAAAACATATGCAAAATTTTATCATCTACGCATTCATTTCAAGCTTGAAACATATTAATTAAAAATCTATATATTTAAAACTGGCAAGTTGCATGCTTATTGTACTAAATCAAAACAGACATTTATAGATCCATCGTTCAAAACTCCAGACAGGTAGTAACTTGATAGCTCTACAGTAAAACCAAAAGCTAGGTTCCAAATCCATACAATAATGTAATTTTATAGTTTTAGCAGAACTGCCACGTCAGATTTGAATTAGATTAAATTACTTAACATAACCTATACTTCACTGTAATCAGAAGAGGTGACATGTACCTAGTACGTTCCTGTTTCATTCGGGGTACTTAATTAACGTGAGTTTCCTAGAATCTCATTATTCGAGTGCTTGGTTAACGCGAGTTCCCTCACTTCTAAGAATTTAGGGTGCTTGATTAGCATGAGTCTCCTCTCCTCACATAATCCAAGTNCTGTAATCAGAAGAGGTGACATGTACCTAGTACGTTCCTGTTTCATTCGGGGTACTTAATTAACGTGAGTTTCCTAGAATCTCATTATTCGAGTGCTTGGTTAACGCGAGTTCCCTCACTTCTAAGAATTTAGGGTGCTTGATTAGCATGAGTCTCCTCTCCTCTCATAATCCAAGTGTTTGAGTAACGTGAGTTCCCTCGCTACTAAGGATTTGGGGTGCTTGATTAACGTAAGTTTTCTCGCTTTTCATGATCCAAGTGCTTGATTAACGAGAGTCCTAGAGAATCTCATGTTTTGAGTGCTTGATTAACTTGAGTTCCCTCACTTCTAAGGACTTAGGGTGCTTGATTAGCGTGAGTTTCCTCTACTCTAATGCTTCAAGTGCTTGCTTAACGTAAGTTCCCTCATTTCTAAGAATTTGGTGTGCTTGATTAACTTGAGTTTTCTCGCTTCTCGTGATTCAAGTGTTTGAATAACGTGAGTTCCCTCTCATGATTCGTGTGCTTGACTTACGTAAGCTTCCTCGCTTTTAAGGATTTGTGCTTGACTTACGTAAGCTTCCTCGCTTTTAAGGATTTGGAGCGCTTGATTAACGTGAGTTTTCTAGAGTCTCATGATTCGAGTGCTTGATTAACTTGAGTTCCCTCACTTCTAAGGATTTACGGTGCTTGACTAGCGTGAGGTGAGTCTCCTCTCCTCTCATGATCCAAGTGTTTGATTAACGTGAGTTTTCTCGCCTCTCATGATTCAAGTGTTTGAATAATGTGAGTTCTCTCGCCTCTCATGATTCGAGTGCTTGACTTACGTAAACTTCCTTGCTTCTAAGGATTTGGGGTGCTTGATTAACGTGAGTTTCGTAGTGTCTCATGATTCGAGTGCTTGACTACCGTGAGTTCCCTCACTTCTAAGAATTTAGGGTGCTTGATTAGCGCGAGTCTCCTCTCCTCTCATGATACAAGTGCTTGATTAACGTGAGTTCCCTTTTTTTCTAAAAATTTGGTGTGCTTGATTAACGCGAGTTTTCACGCTTCTCACAATTCAAGTGCTTGATTAACGTGAATTTCCTCGCTTCTCAGGATTTAAGATGCTTGATTAACGTGAGTTCTTTCGCATGTCATGACTTTGGGTGCTTGATTAACGTGTGACCCCTGTTGCTCACTATTCAAGAATAAATGCATAAGTTAAAAAAGTGTCTGGTGGTGTTGAGGTGTGTGTTAATTATTAATAACATGTTTTCTTTGATTGTGAAAGTATACAATTGAACAAATCTCAAATTACTTTATTACCAAGGAAGTCTTGGAAATCAATTATACTCTATTTATGTGTAAAATTTCTAATAAATGTTACTAGAAATTTGTATTTTATTTGTATAAGATGTGTAATAATGAAATATTTATAACTAAAGATGTAAACAACATCGGAAAAAATAAAGTCCCTTGCACTACAACTTAAATATTTCTCTTACTTTTTGAAATTATAACAGCAACACATTAAATAAATAAACTGTATCCATTGTTTCTAAAGTCGTTAACAGGGTATTTTTGACATTTGTTTATTTTTGGAACGGTTTAGTTTTTGTTTAAAACAGAGAGTAAAAAGTATTTTTCGTTGGAACAAGATTGATTAACATAAAAACATGTGAGATCATTTTTTAAAACAATTGGAAATATTAAATGTTTGTTACCATTTTAAACGGTAAGCTTAACAGTAGCGTTGGTTGCCTAATTTCGGTGTTCAAGTGGATTGTAAACATTTTTGAAGACTTTGTATGACTCATTACATTTTCTCGAAAATTATGGAATGCATCGAGTATAACTATGTTTGGTAATTGTTTAAAGGTAAAGGTAATATATTTTGAACGAGAATGATATTTTAATTATTTTTTGCATGTTCTTTATCATTTAACTAGAATTATGACCGAAATGTAGTATAGGAGGTACAATTGTATACGTATTCCTTGATATTTTTAAGAAACCTAAATATTTTAAATTAACAGTTTTCAATTTTTTTAAAGCGAATGTGTCTGTAGGATTTAAAACTAGAGGATGTAAAGCATTAATAAATATGAAGTGACATCCTGTACAGTGCGAGCTGTTTCGCGGGTTTTTGGAAACTTACCAAGTACGTTCACCTAATGAATAACGTTAAATTTATGATAATGCTGGCTGAGCGTAAATTTTAAAATTTTATTTTACCTGTATCCATGCTCACCTGTTTTTCAAATCAGTGCATTCTTTCGGCGAAGGATCTTTAAACGTTATTTTTGGTAGAGGATATGTATATTCGAATCTATGCCAAATGTTTGTTTTTTCACCTCAGTGAAACTCTGACTTAGATCATAAAGTTTATAAATAACGTAGCTGTTGCTAATTATTATTTTCTCACAGATCATTATGTGGTTAAGCAGGTTATATATAAATAAAAAGCTTATAAAAATTGCATAAATATTTGGTGATATATTTATAATTTCAGATCAGGATCTGTGCAGGAAACAATAATTAATATATAAGTTGTCAAGTTCATGAGGTTCTAGCGAACGTTTAACAAAAGGAATGTGGAATATTATTTTTAGATCTAACGAAATCTAAGAACTTCGTAAAATACAAATATTTTCTCTACGGTAATAATTAATGTAAGTTTTCCTGCTTTATATTGGCAAGGGAAAGTTAAAATGTACTTCCCTTTTATTAAATGAGAAAAAAAATATGTGTATACATTACTACCAAGTAGTTTTAATACATAAATAACATACACACAATTATTGTATAGGGCGTTTTTTAATTCGACTGCCAAACATCTAGGGGATGTTTCTTTATGAAAATTAACACAATAAATTCAGTTACGACATTTTACGGGGTTACAGCATCTTCAAATACATATTAAAAATCTTTCAGACGCATGATAAATAAAATGTTTTTCATTGTCTCTTGGAAAATGTGTTGGGGCATGAAATAATTACGATGGCTGAAAAGTTATTGCTCTTTAAAAGATTTGCTAGAAAACACAGTTTTAGAGTAAAATCGAGGAGTACATCATCATGTAATAATAATTGTTACCAAGGATAATACCAAATAAAGCTTCGATGTTCACCTTCATACAGGGTGATTCATAAATAGTGACCAAAAATTAAACCTCGTATTATTTGATGAATTTTAGGGGGAGTCTCTCCTATAAAGTTTTTATCTAGGGCGTTTTGTTAAAAAGATACGGGGTGTTAAACTTCAAAAAACATTTTTAATTTTCTTAAATAATTTAAAAACTAGTAAGTGAAATAATTTGAAATTGGGCACATGCATTTATGTAAACATTGTCCAAAATCCGAGGACTTTTCGTAAAATTTACATGTTCCAGTGGTGGAGGTACAGGGTATCGGTGGCATATTTTTCTAAATGAAATAGTACGTCTCTGCTTTTGTCTTTGTAAAAAACACTCTTTTGTCAGGATGGCATCCTTAATTGTCTTTCTAGTTTTTATTTGTGGAGAGAATTGTAAATACAAAAGGCAAATAAGTTGCTGATATTGTAAATAGTACTCCAATAAATAACGTTTAGATAGCAGAAGAACGATAGAGAGTAGTATTATTTGCAAGTCGTACAAGTGTGGTTAATTATTTTGAACTACCTACTCGAGAATCATCAATAATGGAACTAAAACGAAGTTATAATTATTTATACATTTTTTATTATGATATTTATTCTAACGTTTGTAATAGACTAGTACATTCTAGCTTCAACTGTTCCTTTATATATTTTATTGAGAAATTGGCAGAGAAATTCACAACTTCCCACAATATTTACTAATTTTGTTGGATTATACCATACACGTTACGTATAGATACGTAAACAAAAGGAAAAAATTAAGTACATTGTAGTTTCAAAAACAGAAGATGTTAAGAGCGTTTTGATAGTGACGTGGGTTAAATTTAACATTTTGTTATTGTAAACGACAATTTTCCCGAAGGTTTGTATATTTTAAAGGCGTGAACAATATACGTATATGGCCTTTCAACATTTGACCATAAATAAATATCTAACAAAATGGAAAAATAAGTGCCCACCTAAAAGTTTAAAATTTCATTAGTTAATAAAAATTTATTTAGTTGTATTATTTTGTCCAAGATATGAGTGAGAATAGTTATCTAAATTTTCAAGAGGACAAGTCACTTTTATAACCAGTGAGATAAATATAGAATGGCAAATTTGGCCAGGGAATATTTGGACTTATTAACGGAGTTCTTGATTGTGTTAACTATTCTAGATTTCGCTAATACCGTTAATTTTAATACAGGGCGTTTATTAAGTACTTGTACAAACTTTAAACGGTGAATCTTTGACTAATTTTAAGACAAAAAGTTCATATGAACATGGGTCTGCAACGGCTTGGTTCTTGAGATACAAAGCGTCCATTTACCCTTTAAAGTTGGTACAAGTACTTAATAAGCACCCTGTATATCGTGTGGAAGAAAAGAGGTACATTTAAATTAATTGAAAATTAGTGCGATAGCTACCAGGCTAGTAGAAAATATTTAGACCAAAAGTCAATGACAAGCAGGGAAAGTATACTTTATTATGACGTATACCACTATAAGAAACTTTTATATCTAAATTACTAATCAGATAATGGAAAAACTTGAAAATTTTCCTTAATCCACACGCCTAAATTCGAATAAACGTATATAATAACATATTGGGTCCTTTGGTGCGACTTTCACAGATCAAAGGATTTTGTTACGTAAAAAAATACATTTTCTCAAATTATTCTATATTCTCTTCACTTTTACTGATATTTTCTCTTATTTTAGTAACTAACTACGTCAAAAGAAGTAAGTAAAGTATTGTCTGTTTTCCTTTTTCAGTTTACAACATATTTCAACAATTTTCCTTTTCACGAGCATTAAGGATGAGTTGAACGGCAAATCATGACACACATGTCCAGAACTCTCGCGAACGGAAATCATTATTTTTATAATTCGGGAGATGTTTCAGACCCATGATTCATAAGACTTTTACTGCATGAGAAATTTGACGTTTAACTTTTCGAAGCTTGTCATGTAACACCCGGAATATATGGACCTGCGACTAATCTTTTGAGGCTTAAGTGAATTACGGCCTCGGCTCACAGCGCAACAATTACTTTCTGCACAATTTTGTCAGCCTGTAGAATAAAATGTAGAGAATTCTCAACAAAATCCCATTCCTCTCAGATGTACTCTACGGATTCGAGTTTAGTATTTCCTGATACTTAAATCTTGCACAGAGACTTTGGCTGCGGCCCAACACCCACCTTAGTTAAAATATTTAGGTTGTGACTCAAATGTTTCCTCGGCTGAATAATACGTTTCGTTAATTTTACTTGAATATATAATTTAATGAGAAGTGCATACATTCGAGTTGACAATTATTCTGGGGACACATAACTTCTCTAGACGCGAATGGAAACGTTATACAAGGTGTTAGAACTATGCAAAAAGATTAAAAAGCAAAGGGTACTGCAAAAAAGCAAAAAAGTTCACATGGATTATGATTATATTGTGATTCCTGAAAGTAACGGATAAAAGTCTATAAAATCGCGGAGAAAAATATTTCAAAAAATGCTCGGACACTTTATTTTCTTTTAAATCATTCACTCAACCATCAGAGATGTAATTTTCAACCCCTCATCCCTCAACCCCACTAAGAAGTACTCCGTGTGATATCTTGATTGACAGCTTCTACACTGAATATAACAACAAAAAAGTGAATGAAAATGCCAATATTGGAGCGGGCGTTGATACGGCTGAAGCAAAAGTATAGGTAAAAAAATGCAATTTGTGTGTTTTTAGATGTCAAACACAATTCAGTGAAGTGCGTATGTATTACTTCCTTATGGATTTAAGAAATAAGATAGCAAAAATATTACTTGATTGGGTTGGGTGTGGAGGTAGAAATCGGAGACATGAAGGAATCCCTATTTTATTCAATGAAACTCAACCCAAACCGTCCTCTAATATAGCAATCAACAGTAAATCGAGTTGAGAACAAATTTCAAGATCTTGGATATGTACGAAATAAGCATAAGACTGGACTGGACGTCCAACGATTTAAATGAAGACATAGAACCTTGTTAATGGTGAAGAACATTTCACATTTAATCCTTTGAAAGTCTCTTCATATCTTAATATGTCAAAAGGGCAGATTTGAGACTTCTCTATAACCCATGATTTTGATCGATCAATTTTGTGGAACTCTCCAATCTTGAAGTCATTAGAAATATTGTTTATTGTGATGAGACAACATTTTGTTGAAATGGTACCATCAATAAGCAAAACTGCCGTTATTTGGGCGATGAAAGAAGGTGAATACACAAGATCCCCAAAAGGGTAACATGTGCATGGAAGAGTGAATAATCGAATTATCCAACATCCTTCTTTGAGGGAATGCTGGGTAGTGAACAATACCTGGACTTCCTCCGATCTAAACTAATTCCAGATTTAGCGGTGTTGTTTTCTAATGCAGAACACCTGATCCTATAATTTGGTTACAGCAAGACTGAACACCTTCTCATTATGCATGTCGAGTTCGGGAATAACACTAAAATCAACAGATTGGTTTTAAATATTTTTTTTGGGTTTTGTTTGGATAATTTAAAATTTACTTTAGTAGGCTTATAAATATTGAGGCCTTAAAATACAGAATTCTACAAGAAATGTGCTCATTCACCCCGGAAATATTAGACAATGTTCAATAAACGTTTTTCTCTAGATTAGGGTATTGCCTCGCCGTTAATAAACAACATTTGAGCATTTAATTCAATTTATATAATTTTCCATAGGTATATTATTTTTCAAAAATATACTTTTGTTTTGATATTGTGTCATTCAAATTTGGTCGAGATAAATTCTATTTTGGAAAAATTTTATTGGAAAATATAAAATTTGGTCTGATGTAAAGTGAAGTTGTGACAAGCTTCTAGATTGATTCTGCACATCGATCTTATCTCTACTAGATTCGGCATGGACAATATTGTTTTGTAAACACTGAGGATGTTAAGCTATTTTGCTGTGATTGGCTGATGTTTCGAGTATACCATTTCATGGCGAGAAGCTAAGAATACTGTGACCTGTTTATAAACCTAAATATATGTAGGATATAACAGGATGACCTGTTTATAAACCTAAATATATGTAGGATGTATATCATATCAAGAGAATATATACCAAGTGGCCCATTAGCTCAGTTGGTTAGAGCGTCGTGCTAATAACGCGAAGGTCGTGGGTTCGATCCCCCCATGGGCCAATTTTTTTTTATTATAAGTATTGATAATGCATGAAGGTAAAGTATTGTTTAAAATTAATTATAAATTTCAAGATATACTGTACTGTTTTTCAATTCTAGGTGATCTGCATCATATAAAAATACGTACAGAAATAATAGATGTATAACTGTTTACTTAAATTTTCCTCTAACCGAATTGATGTTCCTATTATTAAAATAATATTTATTCTACCAACGATATTGTGAATAATTTTAACTTCTGAGCACTTCCTGTCTCTTTTTTTACGTTGTAAAAATATACATCTAATTAGATTACCTATCTATTATAAATATCTATTTGTTAGTCGCTCAGATCCTTGAAATAAAATCTAACGAAGTTAGTATTTAATGTACTACTGAATGAGCCAATTTATGTAATTTTCAGATTGAAATTTATAGTCACGTTTATCAAAAAGAGCATTTCCATTGATTTACTACATTCAAATAGGTTCTTAAATAAATAAGATATACATACTTATAATAATTATAACTTATACCTATGCATAGTTACTTAATTTGAGATCTTTTAACTATCAAATATGTGTTTAAATATTTCACACAAATTTTGGCAAATTATTCCCCTCGTTCTCATCAAAGAAAACAAGAAGAAACAGACGTACGATTTTTTCCTTTTTGTCCTAAACAATGTGCTATCCTATTGAATTACCAAAGATGGGATGCAAAATATGGTTTTTAATAAATTCTCAGTGCCACAAACAAAAAGTGGACTGGGCTTTGGACTACATTGGTACATCCTATACTATTTTGATCCGCTGACTCCGAATCTAAATCAGAATTCCCGGATTGGTTCGCATTTCGACCCTAACACCAAGAAATTTCTCTGGAAAGCGGTTTTCGAGGTTTCAAACTGACCTGAGTAGTCATTGATTGGAATAACATTCCAATTCATGGTCCGCATAACCCCATAACTCTCTAACCTTGTAACACGAGAGACGCGAGGGTATAGAACTACAACATTCTGTTATAGTCCCCCTAGTTGGAAAGAGAATCTTTAGCTGACTCAGTAACAGAAGTATTCACAGTCAGATCATTAGCTCACAGGGGTTGCGTGTCTCAAGTGCTGGGATAGCTCGTTTACCCTGAATTATATAGACTTGAAATTCTGATGTACGAGATCTATGTCAACACAGTCTTTCGTGGTTTCACAGATCCTAAGCTCATAGTATTGCGATAGCGAGTAAGCTCAGAATTATACATAGGTATAGTCTTGAATTTCTGCTGTACGAGATCCATATCAATATGGTCTTTCGTGGTTCTACAATCCCGAGTATTGGAATTGCGGGTGTACCCAGAGTTATACAGTTTTTGATTTCTGATAACTTAGATCCATGTTAACTTTCACAATTCTACACCCTCACACATCCCGGACCCTGATGTATTAGAATTATGTTCCAACATAGTTTCGTGTCTTATAGAGTTCATATTGCACTTCGGTATCTTATTGTAACATATCTGCTTTCAAGAACTTGTATAAAAGTATAGTTTTTATATGACATTAATAGAAAAGTACATTAATGACAAATGTGTCATTTTAACATCGAAGGATAGGTTAAATACCTGAGCTTTCCTCGTACTGTTGGTTGCATATTGTGATTACGCAATAATGTGGTCTGGATTGCAATTTAGGATATGCAACCGGTAAGACTTTGATGGATAGAGGGACTAGGGGCGTAAGTGATGGAAATTTGGAGAGATATCTTGATGAAATGATAATTAGGATAGGTACAAACGATTTTTATTAGTCGAATGATAATAGTTAACAATGGAATAATTTAAAATAATTTAAATTTAAATTTGAGCTTATTTTGCTATTAATTCATGTGAACTGATTTTAAAACGATTTTTTATATCAATTTGAATATGAAAATCATACAGTAGATATTAAAAATAAATCCCTTTGCATATATCACATATTTTCTACCTATAAATACCAGGAGAAATAGATATATATGTCTGTAAATATTTCATAACTACATTTGCACAAAGTTAATGTTCGGTGCGGTGCTATGTACAATTTTTTATTAGCTGTATTGTGGGTTGTAGAAACACAACATGAGTAATTTGGTGGGCCTATTTCTTATACCATCTTCTAAAAATGTGTATCAGGAGTTTTTGATGCAAATGATGCTCGCATGGCTTCAAATCGTATTGTTATATGTAGCTGCTAATATAAATTACTCCTACAGCACAACAATTATTTGGTCTTATTTTTCACACTATTTCGGATAAAATCTTCAAATTGTAGGCGACTGTAGGAAAGTGTTCCATTAGAAAATATGTAAAAATATAAGGTGGTCTATTAATGTGCCAAAACATAATAGTTCCTTTATTATAAAAAAAAACGTGTTCAAATAAAAGTTGAAAATTAAAAAACACTTTGTTTTCTTTTTAAATAAACTTATATACCAATATTTTATTTTTTTATACAGGGTGTCCCAGAATATGTGGGCAATCTCTCGGATTTATACGGGGGCGTTAAAATAACATGAAATGTTCCTATACAAATTTTCCCTAGAGAGGAGATACAGGCCTCTAAAGGACGCCCTCAAAATTTTTAATAGCTTTTAAAATACTTTGTGTAATTTCATTATTTTTTAATACCATCATATTACCTATATAAAATAATAACCTAATCTAAGCTTTGTCTACTATATTGTTAAATACAGAAATTCTAACTGTTGGCATTTAACAAAGAAATACAAATTTTCACAAACATTTTTTTTTGTAAAATTTAAAGATTATTTGAAATAATTGGACAACGCCATAACTGAATATAAAATTATTGACACCACCTCACGTAGATATTTCGATTATTCAAATACAAAGTTATTACAAAATGCTGTAGAAAAAAACAAGAACACTTGAAAATACACAGAAAATACGACAATATTTGACAAACAATAAAAAATATTTAAATAGAGTTATCCTAAAAATAATTTCTTAATATTAGACACCGTGGTATGGAAAATATCAATATTGCCCTTCAAATTAGCAAAATTTCGACACATTACATATAAAGGAGCATAGGAGTTATAGCCTTAATGCGATGTGAACTAATCTTATGATTTTTTAAAAGGAGCAACTTTTATAAAGTAAAGAGTGGTTTGTTAGTGTGGTATTTTACTTTACCACACTAACAAACCACTATTTACTATACAAAAGTTGCTCCTTTTATAAAATAGTAAGATTAGATTACATCATATTAAACTGCTGTTTAATTATTTATCTCCATAGAATGAATAAGAAGGCGTCACTATCGTCTACCAATATCTAGAAGCTATTTATTATTATTAATATTTAGATATTATTTTATTTTTCCTGGCATTTTTAGGTGATAATTATTTAAATTTAGAATTGTTTAAAAACTATAAAAAATCCACTTTTTTGGTAATCTATAAATGTTACAAAACTTTTTAGCCCTTTCATTTCTCCATGGTGGACATCCTTAAATAAATCGGGTTGAATGATAAATAGACTCTACTGACAGATCTTCATCATTGAATGGGCAGTTGTAATAATACATTTTCTAATTTTCGGAGGCTTAATAGCAAATGAAATATTTCGTATTTTATTAATCTATTACACATCCGTCGCTAATAAATATGAAAGGTACATTCCATTTGTGAATTATTTCGTCACATAAAACATTTGCAAAGATATATTAAACAAACGGAAGAGAGATGACTTATGTATTTTAATAGTCATAGCTCATTAAGGTGTTAGTTGGTGCGAGGAATATTGTGCGTTGAGTGTTTAATTAATGGTATTTATTTACGGAAATATAAGCATATCAAATTTTCAGATATGTATGAAAGGAGGATGATATCAGTAAGTTACTTTGGTTACTGATTGCATTTTAAATAGTGTTATGTTGACATTTTGGACCCTGTAATTATTTCCCTGCTGAAATAGTTGATCATATTGTTGTATACATATTATGAGTACTAGAATAAAATTAAATTAAACTTAAATGGCTAAAAAAATTAAATAATACTTAAGCATTCGTTTCTTAACAGATGAAGACATTAATGCAATACTGATATAGCGACCGATGAAAGGAATTAATTAGAAAAAAAATTGCTATTAAATTTTAATCATCATCCATGTGAGTCATCAATGCCCGTCGTCCCCTGGGTTTGTTGGAAAATGCGCTCAATTATGGTATTTCAAACTAAAAATAATGTTTATTTTTGCTACAAAATACACCTTCATTCAGAAATTGAACTGTATTTTATTAGCCTAATGATTAAAATATTATATTTAATGAAATAAGAGAATAATCCAACGAAAATATTATATTCGATAGTAATTGCGTTATCTTTGGAAAGGTGGAATATGATTTAAGTAATTTTTCGCAAGGAATTCTTATATTTTATCTATAATTACATTTTAATTTTCCGATATCTTTAATGGCTGATTTAAGAACATTTGTTTTAACTAATTTGTTCTCAATTAGGTATGTAATTACAAAATTTACACTTGTGGTATTTACTATTCATTATTTACCTTTATTTTATAATGCAACAATTCTGTGGAGGTACTTCAAAATTCAGGCTACCAGCGGAATTCAATTCGGGCTTCTCCACAACCTCTGATTGAATTGAATTGAATTTCTTTTACAAAAATGTCAAAACACTCATTGCCGTAGAAATTTTTTATTTTGTCGATGTTTTGCGCATAGTACCTTTAAAATACGAAATTTCTACGCTACTGAGTTTTTCCATTTTTCCATCAATTTAATATTCCTATAATTGTAGTTAAAATCTCTTTTTCACAAAAAACCTTTGACGTTTCAATTGAGATCGGAAAGGCTATAACAAATTTAACATTAAAACAGTTTTTTGGAGAATTTTGTGGATTAATTTTGCACAAATACAGCCAAATAATGACGCATTAAATTTAGAAATTCTATTTACAGCTTACTTTGCAAAAAATGCAATAAACGTCATATTGGAGAGACCTCCCCACCAATATTAGACTAGATATACACGAAGAAAACACTTAGGAAAATACTCATATAAATTCAATGGTTCGGATAAAATTCTAAAGAAAGAAAATACGTAAAAGATTTAAAATAAAATTAAAGCGATCTTTGTATTAAATGGTGAAAGATGTGCATCAAAGTACTCCGTGACTCTTCATTGACTGCAACTATTAAAAGAATAAGTAATTAATATTAGAATGAACATCATATATTTAAACTAAAATCTGGTCGCCGCCAGCTACAAAATTACCTTTCACTTTCTTAGATTTAGTTAGGAAACGTTGCCCTGCTGTTGTTGTTCTCGGGCTAGCCTCTGAGGCGGCGGATCCGCATTAGAACCCCTAAGCTCGTCCTGCCGTTCATTTCGGTTCTTGACTGATCCATTTGGCGCAAAAGTATATTCCATTACTTTTTCAATTTTACGTTAGTGGCAGGATATCCAAAACAAAAACCAGAAAAAAAATCAATGTATAAAATTCCTCTAAAACATATCGTTAAAGAAAATTAGGTACATTATTTCTGAGAACAATACATTTCTACGTGGATAAGCTTAAAATAATGGGTTCTCTTATAACATTGAACTAGAATTAAGTGCCTGCATTTAAATAATGAGAAGAACATTAAAAAAATAAACAGTGATTTGTCAGAGGATACCCCACACAAACACTCGAACTTGAATTAAGCGATGCATCCTTGTTTTTAATCCGACAGAAGTTTTTAGCAAACAAAAATATTTTATTTTAAAATCCGTCGCCTTAATTCCAATTTAAAGCGTTTGACCTCTAATAAAATTATCCACACATAATTTTTATGACAATTTTTAACGAAGTGTTTCGTTATTATATTACTGTTTGTACAGATCAGCTGAACATATGGCGCTCATTTAATCCAAACACAAATCTAAACCAATAAAATTAATTCAGCATTATTAAATGTATTTTCGAAATCGAACCCCGTTCTTTAAATAGTGCTATCGGCTATTGACGTATTTTTTCGACAGTGCTCGACTCGACGCTAAAGACGCTTAGCGCCGGTACCTTAAATCATTCGAACACGTTGTTAGTGGTTAGAATAATACAGTGAGTCCTTTTTGTTTAATTTCGGTGGTAAAATGTGAGAGAATATTACATGAAATATTACACTGTTCTTCTATTTTTGATTTAACTCCCTGTAACAAAAATAGTTTGTGTGTTGTGTATTTTGGGTATGCACTTTTAGGTTATTTAGAGTTGCACACAAAACAAACTGACTTTTTTCTCAGAATTGTCCGTCACTGCATGATTAACATATGAAAAACTATTTCAACGTTTAATGCAGACATCACTGCAGTCTCCACTTACGTTCATTGCTTAAATTAAATTGTAACTCATTCAGCTGGAGTTCATCCAGTTAAAAGGTACTAAAACTAATATTTCGTGTAATATCAATGATCACAAATGTCACTAGGTGAATTAGTGGTGGAACTTTGGATAGTTGAAGACATCAGTGATTAAGTGTGGGAAATAAGGAAGACATTGGAGGATACAAATCAAGTTTCGAATTATGAGCAACTACAGGAACTACGTAAGTTTCGTTTGACAAGACAACTCAAGATTTGTTCTCCTGAAATAACTTTAATGATAATCGTAAATTTGTTTTTCGTTCAGTGCTGGAACTGAGGTATATTTAGGTTTCCTTGTTCCTGGTCGAATTCGAAACAATACACTATAAAATGTATAAACTTCTCTTTCTCAAAGTATAAACTGTAGCTGCACGAAATATAAACATAAGAGACTGAGGAAGTAGTTTTATAGTCAAAATAGTAAAACGTATACTTTTAAAACTGAAACCAAAAATATCTAATTGACTAAGCAATTACCAGTATGGACTTGAAGCACCTGCGTAATTGTTTTCCTATTTCGAATTTAAAATCAGAAGTTAGTGAGTTATTTTAGTTTTTTCAATTACCTGTTAATATACTGTTTAATTTTTTCATGCTTTCCTAAAGATCTGTTACTATGAAATTGGTAGAAAACAACATCATTAATAGAGACATTTATATGTGGATATTGACAGATGTTCAGTTCCTGAAGTATATCTAATGAACATTATTTTAGTATATTAAAAAAATAGCAATGCTTAATAATCACAGTATGTCACGTTATAAAGTTTCTGATAACCCTTTCTGAATGCTTGTTTCTTCTTATTATTTATCTTAGCAGAAATCTTGCAAGGGACAAGTAATTGAGGAATAATTCATAGTTGTCGCATCCAAAGCAATTAATATTATATTGGATTAATTTGTAATAGTTTTTGATACTTTTTAAAATGTAGATTGAAATTAAAAATACTGAACATATTTCTAGAAATCAAATATTTTGATGGAATACTCTGACATATTCATATCTACTTGAAATAAATGTGCTTCTCATACCAACAATTATAAAATGTGTATTAACTGCACCATAAATTTCAATATTTGGATTAATTTAATGAGAATATTGCTTACTGTATGACACCATTCTAAATAGTATTTAAAACGACTTTTTTAACGATCAAGTAAAATAAATATGAATTAATAAACAGTTATATTTTTTAGCTCATCTCATTGTTTCATTGGTTTGTACATGTTTCAAGGAATTTTTAATGTGTAGAATTGAAATCATGTGGAGATGTCCAAAAATGATTCAGTGTATAAATATACAAATCAGATTATGACAAAGGACGGAATTATCAGATTTCACTTTATTCTCTATATGAATATGTAATTTTACATCAAAGCTATAGAAGCAGGTATTTTAAGACCTTTATTTAGACTCACAGCAGACTGTCTACACATATTTTCTCGTCTGTACAAAAGAGGCATACAAAACTAACATCCTTAGAAGTGAAATTTAATACATTGCCACTAATTTGACAAATGTTTCTGTTTTCTTCGTAAATCAGGTGTATCGGTCTTGGTAACTATTTTTGTACAGATTTCTATCGTAAGGGGAAATCTATGGTTGATTCAACTCTTCTTGAAACCATATAATAAACTAAAATCTTCATTTTACAATGCAATTTTTAAATTAGATTATTATATGTGATTGAATATTGAAAATACCTTTTGAGTATAAATCTTCGTAACTTCAAACTTTTTAAGCTAGTTCAATTTAATTTTATATATTTTCCTAAATTCTAATTATATTTATTAGGTGTTATTTATATAGGTAGGTACTTAAGGAAATAATTATATAGAGAAGATCGTAACTACTTAACAATAATCTAAAAAATATATTAAAAATAGTCTAACCATACGGATACTTTGGGGTTTATTTCTTATAGTTTGCATTCGAGGTATTTCTTATTCTTAATTACTGTTTTGGTGTCAAAAAATGGATGTCACATAGCCAATGTTTCCAATCCAAAATAGTATACATAATCTTTTTGAATCAGCATCTTGTGAGGATTTGTAGCAAGCAAAATTCGTCATATTTTTGTTGAGTAACAGGACAATTTGACGAAATTCAGGAAACTTGTCCATCATTTAAACTATTACCATCACATATTACAATATCGCCTTAAAAAAGGCTGAAATGAAACAAAAAAAAGATTTCAAAAATTTCGTTTTTATGTACAAATTTAATAAATTTCATCGATTGTCAATTGTCTCTGCATGTAGAACAAATAAAAATAACGCCCATCGAATTTCACAAAACTTTTATTATATACGAGGGACAGACGAAAACTGCAAATCGGCCCAAGAGTAAAGTACCCTTATTTTCAATCCTAGGGGAAAATGTTTTAAAGAAGAGCTATTTCCCTTTAAAAGATGAGCCAGAATATAAAGTTTCAGTTAATTATGATGAAAAAGCGATTCCTGACAATTTTGCAACTTTCTCTCGTACTATAATTCATCACTAAAGTGACGTTACGTTTATTTAGTACGTTTCTACAAGAAAAACATTATATAATTCCTTAAAACAAGTTGAATCAGGAAGAAAATAAGAACAGATTTGGTGCAAACTTTATTTTATGTCCAAGAATAATTTAAATGTTAACGCTAATTTAATGTTGTTCAAGAAGTATCGCCTATAATGTTTCACCTAGAAGTACGGTTGTCCGTAGTCATAGAGTTGATTGTTTTCTTTTGGCATTTCTTATTTGTTTTTTTTTGTATAACCTTTTAAAATAAATATTGTGTTAATATTTTTTGAACGAATGAACTGAAACTGTTAATTTAAGAATTTACATAGTTTTTATATATTTTTTGAACATAAAATGAAGTTGGCACCAAATTTGTTCTTATTTTCTACACCATTTGTTATAACGGCCGTATTATTTCGTGATTCAACAAGTTTTCAGGAATTATGTTTTTCTTGTAAAAGCGTACTAAAGAAACGTGACTTCAGTAATGGATGATTTCGCTAGAATTATGGTACGAGGGAAAGTAGCAAAAATGTGAGGAATTGCTTTTTCAACAGAACGAACTGAAACTTTATATTCGGGCTAATGTTTTAGAAAGAATTAAGTTTTCTTTATAACATTTTCTCCTAGGGTTGAAAATAAAAGTACTTTACTCTAGGGCCGATTTGCAGTTTTCGTCTGCCCCTTGTATATAACACACGTTTTATGAGGCTCGATGGGCGCTATTTTAATTTGACGACATGCAGAGACAACTGATAATCGAAGAACTTTTTGGATAGCGCTGTATATTAAAATGTCGAAAATTATCTCACGTACCTATGTAATTTGTCTGTCGTTCATTTGTCATTATCATTCACTACAACCGATAATTAAATATTTACATGTTACAGTAATGGAGAATGAAAATTATAACAAACTAGACATATAACAGTATACACATATTTCAGAAAACTTCTATCTATACAAAACATATAAACATAGCCAATTCTCATTTCCGAAATTCTGCGAAAATCATGTGCAAAGAATCACGACTTTTGTTTTAAGAGCATAAAAACATATGCCGATTTTTCAGCGTATCGACGCTTCCTACTTTATATGAGTTCACTGACTTGTCAACATAAATATATTTTTATAACCAGATGTTAAAATGACAAGAAATTTATAGAAGGGGTTTATGTAGAAAATGATAGTTGACTTTCCAGTTGCTTTTCTCAAAATAAATCACAACCGTACTGTTGAACATTAATTTATGTGAAATATTTGCGTATTACATACCTAGATTCCAATATACCCACCTAGATCGTGAAGATAAATTATGTACGAGTCGGCAATTTTTTAAAATTTTGAACTCAAATGTTTTTCAATACATTTATTTTTGCTACTGTTATTACTACTTTTAAAGCGTATTGAACGTTTACCGCGATTGGTTTATTTTAACTTACTGTTTGTATAAATAATAAACTTTGTAAAATATTTTGTTAGAATCAATGAAATAAGTTTGAAATTAGATAAGTACTTGTTTATCATTTCAAGACTTTTACTAACTAAAACATTTTTGTAACAGACCCATTGCACCTTACTACTAACTAGACTTTCGGTTGAAGAGAGAAAATTCGAATATATGAGAAGAAAAAAAGTATTTTTGTTGAAAACATAGATAGTTTGTAAGCAATATCGACACTCATATGACATTATGATGAAATATTTTACATATTGGACGATAGACAAGCAAATTCCATTTTAAAGTATCATTTCGTAACTAGGCATTAAATATTTTTGCACGATATTTTAACATATGTTTGGATCGTGTCACAATATAAGAACAACAAGAATTATATAAAAAATATACCTTGAAATTCAAAAATACCTAATTACCGAAATAACTTGAAGGTGGCAGCACGCAAATACTAGAAATATGCAAGGTCAAGTAAATTAACTAATTAACAGTTAATTCATTCACTAAAAACAAATTTTTTCTATACCTTTGAATATTACACACATACTTTGTTATAAATTCTCTAATAGGTACACATTTTGTATAGGAATTCAACTTTCTAAAGACAGGAAAAATTTGCACGTGAATTATTATAAACATTTGTTTTATGTTGTAAGGAGGTCCAGAGAAGTGATTTGTTCCATGAAATGATACCTACTATAGGAATAAAACCGATACCAGTTGGTTTAACGTCAATAAAAATTCAAATTACTTCCGTCAAAATAAATAATTTAAACATAATAAAGAAGTGGGTGAAAACACATTATGCTTACAGATCTTATTTAAGGTTAACTGAGTTTAAAGTCAAAATATTTTAATTTATAGTTTTACAAAGTGTAAAAGCGACGTCGCCATACACTTTAAGATCCGATTGCTCAGCACAATAAAAAAATTCTTCCTTAAAACTATTTTAGGAGCTCTAGGATTCTTTAATGATATGATGTGAAGTAAATTTTGTTTTATTTTTTAATTACTCAAACAATAAATTTCAAATGAGGTATTTACAGTGTTGTTTTCTTATAGCACTTACCAATATAATAAATTAAAATACAATTTATCTACGAACGGTAACGTTAAAATTAGACTGAATACGTTGAAATTAAATTAAAAATTTTTTATGTCGACGGGAAACTTCTTTTACAGATCTGGGTAGGCGATTTATAACCAAACTTTTTGTGACTCTTGACCTTTCTCGAAGAAAACACTGTTCATCCGTAAAGTCACGTCAAGGAAATTCTATCAATATCCACAAATGTAAACAAACCATTTGTTCAATTGTATTAATAAATTTAAGAATATAATTATACAGGGTTCAGTTAAAATATCTTCTAATATAGTGTGGATTTTATTTAAATTTTGTTATAAGTATAGCTTGGCCAAATTATCTTAGCTTAGCTTTATGGTTATTTTACGTTGTCCTGAAATTTGAATCTTCTAACTGCTTGTAACTCATTAGGGATAAAGGATAATAGAACCTTCTTGAATAGTCGCCTCAGGAAAATATATCAATGTAGGTACTGTTTTCCATTTCCTTTTGTTTTTTGTTTGTTTTATTAACAGAAGCTTTTAAATTTTGTCGCAACATCTTGAGATTAATATTTTTAGTCACAGGCAATTCATAGAAAGGAAAGTAAATCTTTGCTGTACATCAATATGTGATTATCAGTTCAGTGTAATACGTGTCGACTGCATATGAAGACATATATAATTCTCTTCATTTAAAATTGTTTCCTTATGGATACAAAAATTAGAATATCCATATATATTTCTGATTTTTTATAAATTTAGCGAAATATACTGAAATCTGGGTTGCTCTATTTTATTAAACAGATTTGAATTCATTTCCGTTATTAACCAACATCAACAACCGAAATCAATATTAGAGTGAGGTTAGGTGTTCTGATGGTTCGTATCCACAGAACCTAGCTCAAGAACAACAAGAGCAGGTTAAATATTACCAGCTAAGGCTAAGGACTGGCGGTGATCCTGTATATGTGCAACAGCATGACAACCCGAAAAATCATATTTTAAATATTAGCATGTGTTGTGAAATCATTAAAATCACTTTTAAATAATCGAAGTAGGTATTCTTGAATGGACAACTTTCACCAGGCACACGTGCGAAAGGTAATAAAGAGTAATAATAGAACTACCAGATCACACCTCCATAAATAATAAATCGTTTTTGAGAACGACGTGATAAAAGCTGGCCGTTTCTAGCAGGGTTGCTATTTCAGGAAGTCAGAATAAGTCTGGTGGCGCCAGAAAAAAATATAAAAAGAGGTACATGTAATGTTGTTTTAAGCCTCGTTAAGATTTTGCTAATTAGATATGTACTGTACCAAGTTTGTGTTAAATAAAACTTATGATAAAGAAACCAAATAAAAATTGTTAATGTTATTATTTTGTCTTTAAATGTATTACAAAATTGAGTTTCTTTAATTTTCTGGATATTCGAATTATTAATATGAGACAGACTAATGAAAAATTCATTGTTATTATATACATATTACGAGAAATAATTTAAAAATAAATTAATGAAGTCGTAAAACTAGTAAATCTGTAAAAATTATTGGTATTTCTAATTCACACTGATCTACAATGATTTATTCTTCAGGAAAACATAAGAATTTGAGTTCGTGTTTAGGTGTGCGTTATTTCAATAATTTTAATTTGCTTACAAAAGGAGTTATTTACTGATTTTTTTTGTTACTTGCTTTCGCTTCGGCTATACAAATTTGATTATTTATTTGAGTAAAGTTATGAAATATTTTGCCGTAAAAGAAAAGAAAATTAAATATAACATATTAAATTGAAACCTATTGAACAAAAAATCAGTCAAGTTGTATATATTCTTTTTCGTGTAATGAGAAGCTAGACATAAAATGAACAAATAAATATGTATGAACAATAACTGCTAATAACTGAAATATTGTAACACCTCACATGTTGAAAAATCGTGTTACCTAAAATTTAGTAGGTACATATATATTTGCGCTCATGGTAACGATTTAATTATTTTAAAAAGCCAGATGATGAATATTATTAGGAGCAATACAGCGCATTAAAAAATAAATTCGTATGTTGTTAACGCCTATTTTTTTATCAGGCAGTTGCCAACTATGCTTTCTATAAATAGTTCGAAAGATAATAAAATTTGTACTTAATATATCTATGTGTTTTGATCTCTCATTCTAGGCCCAGATGACTGTAAAAATAAATTATGGAATACTTATATCCGTATATTATACAGGGTGTCCCGTTCATAACTCAAAAAACTGGGAGAGCGAGTTGCTCTTGCAAAAATAGTGGGGGTTGATTTAACGTTTCTCTTATTAACGTTTCCTTCGTTAGATCATCGATGCAACGACATTAGAACACTCATCAGAAACTTGAAAATCCCACAGGCAATGAGCTCCTTCATTAACTGGAGAATGCTTGATGTGGTGGTCTATATTGACAGTTTATTGACAATAGAGACAGAAGAGATTTGTTGAAAGTATACTCACCACACGGAAAACAAATTCTATCTGGATCTATCTATCTGTCTACTGGATTCAGATAATCCTTGTGATGCCTTGTTGCATTAGCTACATTAGAGGACAACTCCAATGCATTGCGGTTGCTTGATAAGGACCGGTAGAAGCCCGCTTGTCTACTTCCATTCCTGCCCCTTCTGGATATTCGAGACCCTCTCGCGTAAGATTTGCTTCCGTTGAACCGTCCATTCTAGGTTTTTTATTCTGGGATCCTGCCCATAGGTCCCTCTGGATGAATATTGACTGAATTGAAAACCAATCAACATTCAACCAGAGCTCAAGCGCCAAGGCCACCATCTTCGCCATCTTGAGGAATAACCTATGTCATAGGCACACGGAAATGATATCACCGACTACAAATTGATGCCACTGGAAGACAAGATGTTGACTGTCAAATGAACCGGAAGGTAGAGATTCGTTGGCACCCAGTTCCTTTGAGAAAATGATGCTCTTGACCACCTTACCTATATTGACAGTCTATCGACAGTCAATGGGCAATTGATGATACTCCATAGCTTGGAAATCTGTACCTCAACGTTTCATACGCAGTCTCTTATGTCAAAAACTTTAAAAATTAGAATTCCGTTCATATCACACAAGTCCGATGAGTGACATTTCCAAAAAAAGCCAGAAAACCTGAAATATCGCGCATGTGAGGGTGATTTGTGGAAAACCCTTGCATTGGAATTTTTTCTAACCTTGAAATTAGTTTCAGAACATCAAAATACATAGGAAAAACCGGGTCTGATCTAAAAGACAAAAACTTTTTTGTCGCACTGTGAGATTGTTCAAATGTTTGACACCTTGTGTATATATGTATGTTACGAAGACTTTTAATTGTGAATTTTTAAGGGTGCTTTTCTTCTATTTCTTGTCACATATCTCGTCAAATAGCTATTAGGTGCAGTGACAGATATAACACGTTAACCCGAATTATTTAATCGACATCTAATCCTATTTTAAGCACCTTGATGTCCCGAAATCTAAATACCTGATGCATTTACTTTGACTCCGACGAACTTTTGCTTATTTATGTGATCCTAGCATACTTCTATTATAGACGAGTACAGGTTGTTACTCCTTCGTTATTTTAAGATGTTTCTCTGATGCTATTTTTAAATATCAATTTCAAAATACACATACAAATCTGCCTATTCAATTTTTATCCGTAATAAAGTGGGTGCGCGGAAGTAATTAGATCTAAATATTTTGGCGGTGCCGGACTAATTAAATTTTTTAATCACACACTAGATTGACCTATTTTCTGGATAAAGTAAATAAATGAAGTGTTCAAGAGCGACCCAGTTTTCTATTCCAGTTGTAGAAGTTGTGCTGGTTAACCAAAATATCATCCGACAGGAGTCATACGCTGGATTTTGTCCCAATTTTAGAATTTACGCAGGGGATAAGAAGTAATCACAATACAGGGTGTCCGACAGCATTTTCCATATGTGAAAAAAATATAAAATTAATATAATACATCTCACCGCGGGAATAGGTCAAGTGTTATTTTTTATAAAAGTAATTTTGCCTAACCATATATTTAAAACAGATTGAAGAAGTAGATAAATAGAAAACACAAAGTACCTACACGTATACCTTATGTTTGGGAGTTGGATATTTCGAGTTTTGTATCACGAGTACCTTGATTTTTTTAAATGGAACTTTGATAAATTTGTCTGTTTTATGATTTTTTTAAATTTATTTGTTTTAAAGATATATTAAGGTCTCTTTCCTATACTTAGCGAAACATTTGAGATTTCTCATATTTTTTGTAAACGCGTAAAACTTTTTGACGTATATTGCCGCTATTTACAATAAAAGCTAGTAAAATAATGTTTTGAATTAATATTTTCCACATTAGATGAAAAATAATTGGTTAGTTAGATTACCTGATTCAACAAAATCAGACTTTATCTTGCGAGGATTATTATAGAAATTAAAAGGAGCAATTTTTGCTGCTTTTCATTTTTAAATGTTTCAATATTATATTGAATGAATTTTTTTTATAATGTTCTATTGGTATTTTTACTGTTAATGGAACTGACAAAATTTAATTAAACAAATGGACTTTTATCATTATTTTTTGACAGTTTTTTTAATACAAGCTCATGTTTTACGTCTTGAGAAAGGAAATTAACAATTCCGAAAGATTGACAACAAACGCGGAGCCGTTAGCACTTTTGACCGCATTCCCAAATTATATCACTGGTTTTTCTTTATATACAGGATAGGCCATTAGTGTTAGAAAGTAAAATAACTTCCTTGTTACTCATAATACAGAAAATAAGTTTATATAAAAGTTACACAGAATCAAGAAACCTAAACTACAAAATTAATTTGGTACATACAGAGTGATGAGTAAAAACGAGACATGCCAAATATTACATTTTTTAAATGGAATACCCTTTATATTTTTAAACATATGGATTTACGAGAAAATTCTATATACGACAATATTTACAGTATCATTTTAGTGCGGGTTTGGCAAGTTATGTAAAAAATTCTTTGAATTTTGGAAAAAACACGACCTCGAAGAAGTTGTATTAACTTTCAACTACTAACACTTGGAGGAAAAATAATTGATAGAGTTATAGACAAATGTAGGCAAAGACTTATATATTACATTTTTTATAATACGATCATTTATAAAATTTTAAACTTGATTTTCTAAAATCTTTCAAATGTGTTTTATTATTCTATTTTATTCACATGTCAGTCCACTTCAACTTTTATTAAGCATGTTCTATATCTAAAATTGTTAGTTTTTAAGACATAGCAACATTTCTTAAAACACTTAATTTTTATTATTTTATAGAATACCACAGATTAATATTAACACAATGTGACCGTTTTTTCCAAAGCCATTTCGTGCGACCGAAAATAATAAAATAATAATAGATTTTTCCAGAAATGTTGTTATATCTTAAAAACTAACAACTTTAGGTGCAGAATATACTAAAAATGATCGTATTATAAAAAAATGCCCTGTATAAAATATCGATATTAGCTAATATATGAGTTTTTGCCTAACATTTGCCTATAACTATGTCAAATGTTTTTGCTTCAAGTCTTAGTAGTTGAAAGTTAATACAACTTCATCGAGGTCATCATTTTCTTTTCCAAAATTCGAAGAATTTTCTACATAACTTGGCAACCCCGCACTAAAATGTTAAATTGTTTATATTGACATATATAGAATTTTCTCAGAAATCCATAGTTTAAAAATATACAGGGTGTTCCATTTAAAAAATGTAATATTTGGTGAGTCCCGTTTTTACTCATCGCCCTGTGTATTTCAAATTAATTTTGTCCTTTAGGTTCTTTGATTCTGTACCAGTTTTATATAAACTTTTTTTCTGTATTATGAATAACAAGGGAGTGATTTTACTTTCCCACACTAATGGCCCATCCAGTACATAAAATTTAAAAGAATTTATTAAATGATATTCGTTGATATGAATAATTAAAAAGTATTAAATTAAATTGATATATTTTTTTGGTGATTTAAGAAAAAGTTGAATTCAGACTTAGATTTTAGGTAACACCATTAAATAGACAGAAAACATACGCTTATGTAATTTCCAGATTTCTCTGGCTTTGCTCCAAATCAATGGGCAATAGGCTGAATATCTGTTGCAATTTTGTAAATATTTTGTTCTAAATATCGTCACCTGGTTCTCTTGTTCAAAAAAGTTTCCAAGGACTTGTACAAATAAATATGAAATTCAAAAAATAGAAACGATGTTGCGATCAAATGGGAACATTCAGTAATGGTAAACAAAAACTTGAAAATTTGATTATGATCACAGTTATACAACTATAATTATTTTCAGAACTAGAGTTACAGAATAGTGAAATTTTACTTTAACGAGAATCTTTTTAAACAGTATATCATTGTCAAAAGCAAAGTATGATTTGTATATAGTACTTCAAATTTACTAATTTATGAATGAAAGGTAATTGATACAATTAAAAAAAAATAAAGTACAGATACAGCATTAGAAGCCGTGTGCAATTATATAAGCCCTTTTGAAGAAATTTTTAGTATTTAATTTAACTTATAGTTTAAAGTTGTAGGAGGTAGGAGATTATTAATTTTAATTATATGTTTTAAAATTAAAATTACAATTTTTAAATTTAAAACATATGAGTAAAGTGTCTATAACCTTTTTGGCAATTATTAATTTTGTAGTAGTCATACCATTGCCAAAATGATACAGAATTGTACTACAGGAATTAGGTAATTGATATTTATATTAATAATGTCGCTGTTAATAACGCAAATATGAGTAAAATTTTTTACACTATCATTGGATATATTTATTTTAATCCTAGTGTGTGTGATTTATATAATATTAAAACTGACAGAAGCTCTCAATGTTTTAACCTGCTTCAAATCAGTATTAATTTTTTTAATTGAATGTTATTGAAAATCATATATTTTATTCAGCTATTTGTTTAATCTACACTATCCTATACTTAATTAAACTATTAAAAGTATGCGATGAATCAATAATTACATAATTTAATGCAACCTTGGGTTGTCCAGTACAAGAACTATAAGGCGCGTTCAAAAATAGGTACTTCTAGTGCGACCATCTATTGGCAATTACAGGCGTTGGAAATGTACCTCATTCAGTGATACACTGTGAAAATTTCATGACATTTGGACGAATAGAAGCGGTGCTATTGCGTCCGAAGTAACAGTATGTTTGTGTCATCGGTATATAAGTGAGCATCGTACATAGGACTAACACTTAGTTTTGTTTTAATTTTTTTAACTCTTGTTTATCCCGTGGCAGAGTTAATGAGTGGTAAACCCTGTTTCAAAACAGTCGTGAGAACATAAATGAAGAGCAACATAACATGTTGGTCAACCAAATTCCGTGATCACTCCAGATTCCATCAAAACTACGCGTGAATTCCGCAAAGATCAGTCAAAATATTCATTGAAATTCATGGAATTGGAATCGAGCATTTCGAAAACATCAGTTTATCGTATTTTGGCAGAACATTTGGGCTACCAAAAAGTGTGTGCAATGTTTGTTCCGCACAAGTTGACTGACGACCAAAATTGCTCAGAATTCAACATTGGAAGGACATCATCAAGAAGGCCAAACAGGACAAAAACTTCCTTTACAACATTCTGGCCGACTAGTGATGAAACGTGGTGTATGCTCCTGGAACCAAACACCGTTGAATGGATCGAGCCAGACGAGCCAAAACCCAAACAATTTAGGGATATTAAAGTCCCCCAAGACGATAACTATTTCGTTATTAAAAAAATCAAGCTGCTCCAAACATTCACAAAATGATTAAAAAATGTCAATAGGCACAGAAGGTGGACTATAAATCACTGATATATAAGCGATTTTGTCGAAAAATGAACATTTACATACAAGAAAATCAATTAATGGAAAACTGTTATCAAGGAGAGATGTAGCAATAATATCACAAAGCATAACATTCTTGACAGCGAATAATACACCCCCCCCCCCTCCAAGTTTATCTACAAGTTTAAGGTTTCGGTCTTTACGATAAACCCTATAAGAATCCGGAAACAATTCAGTACTAGACACATCTTCGCGCAAATTAGTTTCACTAAGAGCTATCACGTCATATTCTTCAGTAGATACTGCTGATGAAAAAATATCCATTTTACAATCAGTATTAAGATCACGGATGTTTTGATAATAGCAATGCAAATTATTTTGGTAACTGCTGAGAGTAATTAGTATTTTTAGTAGGTAACCATTTGTGGAATTCCATGGATACCTACATGTAATTGCTAGATGCTATTCACCATTGCATTATCAGTACGATATTTTAATTGTTCCTCCAGATTTCTATATTTATCACGTTGCCGTTGTAGCGGGGTAAGATTTATAAAAATTTTACGATCTCGCTTTATCTTAGATCAGTTTTTTAGAAAATATTGTATGAATACATGACAATTTCATTATTAGGTAAAGTCACTTTTAAAGCGCGAATACCATTTTTGTTCTTTGTTCATGTTGATTTGCTTTGACGATTCCAACGGCATTGTCCACAAAAAGTTCGTTCCACCGGGCCAAACCGTTAATGCACAATTCTATCTTGGCTTTTTAAGGCGTTTGATGCATCGTATTTCTCGTATTTGAATTTCGCGTGAAAGGAAGTTGACGTTTGTTGTACAATAACGCGCCATCTCATCGGTCGACACTTCTGATCGATTTTTTTTTACTAAAAATCGCATTTCAACTGTCAACCACTCCCCGTATTTGCCTGATTTTGCACCGTGAGACTTTTACCTCTCCGGAAAAATGCATTTGTCGATGAAAGGAGAGTGTTTTGTGTACGTAGAAGCCATCAAAAAGGCTTGTACTGGCATCCTGAAGAACATCCTTGCCGACGATCTAAAACACTCATTGGACATGCTTTTACGAGTAGACCATGCGAATCATTGTACTATTTTGAATAAAATAAATCGGTTTTGCCAAATAAACTATTGTTCTTTAAAGAGAATGGGATAACATTGAAGATTAGATAAATACTTTCTGAGATTAATAAATCCCGTTACATTTTAATCAAACCTCGGAAGGTAGTTAAGTAATATACTTTTTTCTGTAATAAATATCCTGAAATAACAAAAGGGTGAAAGCATGATTCTTTTAACTTCACAATTTGAAGTTGACATGCTGTTGAATATTTAAAAGGAAAGGTGCTAAAAAGCTTTAATATATATTTTGCTCCAGCTTTTATTTTTACGTACGTTTATCTGCTGATTGTGAGCCGAGGTTTAAAAAATGTCAATAAAAGTCGTGTATTTTTAACACAACTTGGCAGATTTACAGATCTATTCAATGTCGGTTAGTAGGTAAAAATTTACAGTGCCAAATTACTAAATTAATGGACGTAAATTTTTAATTTTCAACTCCCCCATTATTTCGACTCTTAATTAGCATGATAGGCATCACTCTAAAACTCTACCGTCTGTCTTCGGAATGCGCCTAGCTAGAAAGTGGAAAAAAAGAACAAATTTAAAGGAACGTGAAATATAATATGAAAAAAGGAGCATTCCCGTAAGAAGTTAATCAATAACCGAAGCACCTATTTCTGGAAGTGAGTAGTTTATAAAATAGTCAACGCCTGTTGACAATACTCAACTAATCCCTGCACTTCAGTTATTTAAAGACGCTTCGAAGTACCGAAGCAACTTTTAGTCTGCGCTTCCCATGCAGTGTCACACCACCATTATGTAGAATATGAGACACCTTTGACTAATGCTGGACGGCATTCCCCAGTATTTCTATTGGCAACTTCCTGTCTGTTATCGTATCCGGTTCTTATTTCGGATCGCTGCTATAAATGGCTTAATGGGATTTGTAATCCGATTAAATATATTCATTAAAATTCATCTTTGAACGTTTTAAGTAAATGACATTCGGCGTATACTCGCATCCTCTCATGTGAAAAGTAAAAAAGGTCTATACAGGGTGTTTCAGTTCAAGTGAGTCGAACTTTAACCACAAATAGAACTCAATAAATAATTCAGGATTGCCTTATAAAGCAACGGTCTAAGTCTCACCGTTTTCACTGTACAGGGCCGTATTGGTCGGTTGTTAAAATCATGTTATTTACGAAATCTTTGATATGCTTATAACAAATTGATTCAAATTTGGTGTGTTGTGTGTACATTTACACATATGGATAATTTACTGCAAAATTTACAAAATTTTGTAGGTCAGTGGCGTAGGAATGGGTAGTAAAGCGGGATTTTTTTACCCCAACTTCTACGCCAATATCCTTATAATCATTTGGAATTCATTTTTAGATTCCGTGGATAATTCTACATAAAAAAGGTATACTTGTTGAAAATCGGTATAGTGTATCGTTTTGCCGAAAATCTCAGTTGAATGGGAGACCGTTCTTCTGATAAGACTTGAAATATTCATCCATTTTTTTACAGACACTAACTAATATTTCACATCTTAAGAATAAAATAAATGACAGTTCCTGATGACAGATAAGTCAATTATTACTTAGTTGTTTTAAAATTAATATCTAGGTGTAATTTTTTAAAGAAATTATATGTTTGAAACAAAAATTTTAAATTTTTTTTATAATTGCTTGGTTTCAGTTGATGTCAATATCCGAATTTTTGTAAAAGACATGCACTTTCGAGCGAAACTTTGCAATTTTAAGTTTAATGTATCTACAAATGACGAAAACGATGAATGGAAAATTTAATTTCAACAAGTGATGCTTAATTAAGCAGCAATATTAAGTTTTTAGTAGACCACCATACATCCTTTCACGGATGCTAAACTTTGTTAACTTGAAATAGTAGATCATGAGGCATTTTGTCAGCAAAAATGTATGTTTTATTTAAAATACATATAGTACTATAATTAACAAAATATATTTGTATTAAATTTCATGGCAAAACTTCAATTTAAGACTTTGTTTTAGAAATCTGGATATTTTCATTCGGTTTAAGGATTTTCATCTTGAACTATCTATCTGCCTATCAATTTCTCCATCAATATAAAAACGATTTGTTGTACCTCCAGATATCGAGTGACATTTGGCAGAGCGTTCACTAGACTTGTTATTTGTTGATGTTGATTAGATTTCTTAATTTTTTCAGGAAATTGCTAGGAGCAAATTTGTATTTGTATTCTTTTCTGGTACTTATCATCGGTGATTTTTGTTCTATTTTATCATCTTTGCAGTCTTTTTGTTCACATGTGATGGTAGTTTTTTATTTCAAATTCGTTTTGCAACATCGTTTTCTCAAAATGACTTTGTCCTTATTTATTTACTGTATATCACTGTGTTGAATAACTTGATATACTAAATAATATATCAGGACAGGAAAAATAAAAAAATCATCACATTAACTGCAGCATACACAAAGTAATAAATTTAAATTTCGTTAGTCTATAATCGTATTTAATTTTTGTAACGTTTACCTAAAATAATTTTATTATATAACGGCAACGAAAATATGTTTCCCAGCTATTTTAAATTTCGAGTGGTCATTTTTGAAACTAGTGGATTTTCCACCAATTCACCTTTTGTAGACAACTTTTTTATTTAAATAAATCCTACATACCACAAAAAATTATAATAGTAGTTGTTTTTATAAAGAATTATAAGTAATTAAATCTACTAAATCACATTAGGAATTTATCTATCTGTTAAAAGTTATCTTAAGATACTATGCAACTTATTAAGAGCTTATTCTTTATGTAGAATGTATTTTCTGCCTAATTTCATAAGGTTTAACATTGTATTGAATACCACTAGTATGTGATATGTGACAAATTTTATGAGAAAGCGTCACTACTTCCTACACTGACACTTTGACTTTGATGGGAGCAAACATAAATTGTCAACAGATAAACTTTTGGCAACATTTTCTTTGAAATAGGCCAAACTGTGACCAATAAAAACAATTTTTGCCATTTAAAATATTTGAGTTGTTTAAATTTTCAAATGCGTACATCCCAGAAATAGATAAAATACAATGTAATATTAATTATCTTTAACTCTGTAAATGTTTAATTACTTTAACTACTGCTAGTACTTTAATTCCTTCAAATAGGTATAGTTTAGTAATTTCAAATTTGGTATAAAACTATTTTTTTTTGTAGATTTTCAAATAGGTATGGAATAAAACTGTTTTTATTGCATTAAGGTAATTAAAGTACATCAAAGACGGTTTATTTCTGTTGGGATTTGGAATTAAAAAACACAATTAAATGCAATCATATTTCCTACAAGAAATTCCAAATTAAAAACAATTCGATTTATTCATGAACAAAATGTTTTGAAGACCATGTAACCACATACCTACTAAAACAATGTATTTTTCTCAGTTCACATTTTAGGGAGTTTTACAGCCAATTTATAATCTTTTTACCACTATTTGACATCATGAAGGGTGAAACTAACTATTATTTTTAGATTTAAAAGTTTATTTGATGTCAGTAAAACAAATCTGGCATGCATTTGCAGTAAGCTATTTCACACATGGGTACAGGACCGACTTGAGGAATTTTTTTAAATCACTGCAAAAATGTCACTATACAAACAGGCTAAATTATGTTTTCTAGCAAAAATATGTTCAAAAAATTACTGAAAATTTGGACAAAATCATAGAAATGTACTAATTAATATACATTACCGATACCGAATAAACAACAGAACTTCGCTATCAGATTCTAATTCTAATTCTAAACGAATACTTCGTTATCCTTATGCTCCTATATAAATTCTTTAGGCATTTTTCATTCACAATCAGTATTATTATTAATTAATGTTGATGTTATATTTTTCCGGTACATTTACCACTTATAATTATTTATTTGTTCCAATTAAAGTTAGACATTAGACTATGTTGGTCGCACATGCCGGCCCTGATTTAATTTAAATTAATCCAGTAGTTGGGTTCTGGCAGCTCACCAAAATATAATAAAAAGTAATTCCCGACTGTAACTTAAGTTGTAGCCTTGCCCGATGAACTAATTGGTATTTAATTCTTTCTAAAATAAGTTTTGCTAAAGGTCGGCATACAATTACCGCATTACTAGAATTACTCACCGTAAAAATTACTTTCCAGGCACCATGGAATAAGACCAGCACAAGTAGTTACTCCAGCGGCATCAAAAAGGAATCCCCAGGAATACCAAAGGTAAGATACATCGTCAATTTCAGCTGGACGTGCTTCAGTATTAAAATTATATGTTCCTCTAAAATTACTTTCCTGCTTTCCATAAATAATAATTGGTTTCATTGCAAATAAATAAAATAATATGTTGTTGACAATTTCTAATTTCCAATGTACACTATTAATAAAAATTTATTATATTTATTTTATATTTGGGCCAATGCTTGAAGACTTTATATGTTTTTTCAATTGCATCAATGTACATACACAAAAATCAAATAAAATCAGATTTTATGGGACCACAGTAAACTATTTTTGTATGTTTAGCTTCTTATACGATTCCTATACAGGTTCGGAAAGTCCCCATGGTACATCTGCCGTTACGTGAGAGCGATAAAGTAAGTCATAGAAATCCGTGCGATAGACAAGGATGGTTACATTGAAGACGTTTCATAATCTGAATAGTTACTCAAACTTTTAACCCGAAACGGGTGGTGATTATTCAGATTATTAAACGTCTTCACTATAGCCATCCTTGTCTATCGTACGGATTTCTTTACTTTGTCGCTCTCATGTAAAGGCAGATGGACCATGTGGATTTTCCAACCCTGTATACATGTAAGATGTAACAGTGTATTTTGAATACCCTTTAAATGATTTTTACATGCAACAGGTATGTTATACTTTCATCTTTCATTTGTTCATAAAACAAGAATGTCAAGAACTCAGGTGATTTTTTTTCTTTTATTTATGAGCAAAGTTAAAACATATATTGTTTGGATAAAGACTTATTTTTAGTTTAACCTATTTATTTTAATTTTCTGTGATAGTCCGAAAAATATATCCAGAAAGTTTATTTTAACGACATTTTAATATTAATTACAAGAAATAATGTTTGCAATTATCTAATTATTTATCGAAATTTCCCTAACGATGAAGCAACTGAAAACACGGCGGAGTGATTCTCTACCAAAACGTGAGAAGGTCCCATTGGACTTAGCATCTGTATTAAGGGTTGCCTAATTTACAGGCTAAAGCATAATTATTGCATATCATATGTTATATGACATACAACATAACATACATACACTTTTCAATTTCTACTGGAAAATATGTTATAAAATGAGTTTTTATATACAGTTCGATCTTGACTTTCAAGCTTTAGTACTAACCCTAGCGTAGATGCATGCAGATAACATTAATTTTTTACCCTTGAGGAATTGTTAAATGTCAAAGTATCTCCGTGTTCATAATATAGGTAGTATCACTAATAAGAAAAATGTATCCATGTGGTTAACGTCATTATTTTTTACGTACATATATGCAGACCAATGTCCATGATAACATTTTCATTGTTAGTAATGAGTTTTCTGAAGGAGTACGTTTTTGAGATATTATTGATGATTCAGCTGAATGTAGCAAAGCCTGAAGGTAAAATTTTTTAAGTAATAAATTATTGCAACCTATTTATTTTCAAGGAATTTGACATCAAAAACTTTTTAGAAAATTTTTTACAATTTGAGTAACAAAGTAAAAGTAACGCTTATACATTTGCTAAATCAAATGAAACATATTTTAGTGCCTAGACACAAGCATAGGCATTTTTTAGATCAGATTTAATTGAAGGAACCGTGCCAAATTATAAAAAAGATCTAATCAGCAGTGACATTTTATTAATAGTGATCAGTATAATGCCAAGTAAGGCCTCCGAAGTTTGTGTCCCCGTACAAAAAGTGTAATTTGAGATAACAGCCTTATTTTGACATGTTCATAGCCTATGTGGTGAGTAAAAGGAAAATAATAAACACTGTGATACTGGTTATTTAGATAGAGTAAATTAAAATTAAGTGTTGAAATTTCTCTAACTATATTCAGTATAAAACAAGAAAATTAGGTAGTTATCTTTATAAATTCCGAATTTAGACAAACACATTTGTTAGTACAAACATAAACACATACGCGTTTTATTTAAAACAGGCGTCAATTCGTGCAGCTCGTATGACAAAATAAAGACGTATTTTATGTAAACACGAGACTGAAAACACTTTTAAGTGCATTTATGTTGACAGGACAATTTTTCCTTTCCTTCCATTAAAATGATCATTATCTTAAAATAGACTTGTGCAGCCATTGTTGTATAAGTAGAAATTTCCTTCTTGATTTAAGTTTTAATTAAATCATCTTCCAATTAACTGTAACATAGATATTTTTAGCATTGTTTCATTTATGTATTTACTGTATAGGTATGTATCTATGACTGTGTTGGCAAGAACTTACCAGCTGCTGAATCCAAATTTGGTGATAAAAATCTTTATTTAAAAATATACCTACCGACTGTATGACAATAACTTTTAGTTAATAGCAGCTAGATCTTATAAACAGATAAAAATAAAATACTTAACGCAACTTTTGAAAAGATATACAGAAGTAGAGAAGAAGTAACAAGAGCAACAGTGTCAAGTATCAGAAAACATGGTAATGAAATAGATTGAAAGATTATTTTGTCTAAAATTCGATTATGTTTTATTCATTCGTCTAGCCTCTCTGATCAGCTATCTTACTACTTCATAACTTTAAAGATTTTACACATTTGAGAAATCTAAATACGTATGAACATATTACATTATTCTTTCAATAATTTTGTCAAAAATTAACTAATTATAATGCATTTATTTCAGTACGACTTAACATTTGGAAGAAATCGAACTGATGTTAGCAAAAAGGCAGATGATGATAAAGGCACATCCAGAATTGCTACAAGATATGGCAGCTCCTATAGTGCGGGCTACCAACGTGACAGTAGTGTACCAGGTAAGGTATAACGCTACTCAATTGATGACTTTTTGTTTGTCTTAAAAACATATAAAGTTAACACAAACATTATCCGAATAAAAACTTATAGTTTAATCTATTTAAAGTTATAAAAATGTTCTTCTGTATTAAACAGAAGAGATATGAATTACGGGTTGCCTACGTTGTTAATTTAATGTTAGAATACTTTCATTTGGATCTCTTAATTTATGCATTAATTGTTCCGTTTTTCAATTTACACAATGTGCGATTTCATTTTCAGGATATTCTGGAAGAATCGAATCCTCCAGGATAAAACCAGTTCTGGACAAAAAAGATACGAGTCATCCCCCTGTAACTTATAGACCCATTGGTCGCACCGGATCAAGATCTAGAGACCCTAGCCCAGTAGATAAATCGGAAAAAAGTTCCTCTTCTTCTTCCAGTTATAGTTATAATAGATTGTATCCAAGACCATACCAAGGTTCAGCCAGCCGCGAAAAATCAGATTCCAGTCCGGCTACTACCATACCTAAATACACCGGTAGAACCTCTATTGGGAGAGATGAAATTCCAAGGTATACTGGTAGGTCCTCAACTTCCAAAGATGATTCTTTATCTGCGAGGTATGGTAGGAATTCATCTAGAGAAGATCTTTCGTCAGGATCACAGAAATATATCAACAGTAGGTTTTTACCTAAAAATGCCGTTGAGAAAAGCTATACCGCTCACACAAGACCTTCAAATATAAGAACAAATGAAACAAGTAGAAAAAATAGGGAACTTTTAAGTGTTCTACATGCTCAACAAGAACAAGAGAGACTGAGTAGATCTTCTAGTAGATGTTCATCTGTAACTCCAGACGAAACAGTTTCCTCTTTGCATACTGAGAGTAAGTCACAATCACCTCCAAAACAAGTAGAGATGGAAACTATAACAGTTATAACAAGAGCAACGTCTCCATCACCTGTAACGACACAAAACAACAGTTATCTGCGAAGTAGGAGAATTGAAATAGCAAAGTACGTAGAGAAACAAATTACAAGACCAAAGACCAGAACCCACACTATGGTAGACAAGGAAATGCAGTCAGACAGATTGGATGATACCACAAGAACATCTAGGTTTGCTGGAGCTTCAAGGATATCAACTTCGCCTTGGTCATCGATTTTAGATATGAAATTTTCTAGTCCAAATAGTAAACAAAAGACTTTAAATAAATCGGAAAATTCCGGTCAGGAAGAAGAGAAACAAAAGGAAATTTGTGATAGTCCAAAAAATGTATCCAGAAACAATTCGTCAAAAAGCTTAAGCCCGTCCTCCACTAAATCAGAAAAGAAGGATATAAAAAAATCGTCACCGTCTCCTCCTAAATCAAAAATTGTTCCCCCAAAACAAATACCCAATGATAAAAAACAACTTCCTCCGCAAATTCCGAAATGTGAGAATACAAATAAATCAAATTCGTTACATTCCTTACAAACTACTAACAAAGACTTTCGTAAATCGGTACTAAATATGAATCCAGACGGAAAATCAAAAAAGAAATTAGGCAGGCGCAGTAACTCAGCGAGTTCCGCCGAATCCGATGCGGCAGATCCTGATGCGACGGATGTATCGGAAAATCTAACTAGTTGTAAATCATATCACACTTCGTCTTCTAAACTACCTCAAAAGGTTTCTTCTGATAAATCACTTCAAAGGAATAGTAGATCTCCCAGTTCCGACGCCAGTACCTCATGCCATACAAGTAGCAGTGACGATGATTTAAAAACTAAACATGAGAAAATTAAAAGAAAAAGTGCTGCTTCATCAAGAACTTCGATAGTAGTATCTTCCGCTGACGAATTCTCTTCAGATAAATCTCCCAAACCTCCACAAAGTCCAAGACCGAAAATAGACGGCATGAAATCCGAAGCTGAAGCAAAATCATTTTTAATGAGAGCTTTGGCACCAGTAACAAATCTATTTAAAGTCAAACATCACGGATCAGAGGAAAAGGTGAACTGGATGGATCCTAACTCTGAAAGTAACAATGAAGTAAGTAAAAATTCTCTGTCTGATGATGTTCAAAATTTACACTCGTTTGGGACTCAGAATACACAATCTGTTGGACTAAAACCTACCGGAACTGGATTAATACCAGCCAAGATAATTATACATCGAGTTGAATCTACCGAGAAACCTTGGTGGTTAGATGAAAAATCTGGAAATTCGGAGCAGTCGTCACTGCAGGATGATAATCCAAACAAGCCTTCCTTAAAACATGTTGATTCTGGGGAAGTTTGTTGGTGGAATCAAGAATTAGACGATAAATCTGAAATTTCGCGACAAGATCAGAGCAGTTCCCCGAAACAGACCTCAAAGCAAGAAAACAGCACAATTAAACCTCTCTTACGGCGTGTTGAATCTGGAGAAATTGCTTGGTGGAATCAAATGTCAGATGAGAAATCTTCAGGACAAGACCTTTCTAGGTCTCCCAAGCAAATGTCGCATCAAGAAAATCTAAAGAAGCCTTTAATCAAACATGTCGAATCTGGTGAAATACCTTGGTGGTTGGACGAGAATGCTGAAATTCCAGAAGGAGTTCAGACATATCCTAACTGGGTTAGAGAGGATGGCACAACTGAAGACGGAAGGATAATTTACAAAATAAGAAAGAATGATTCGGGAGATACATCATGGTGGCTTAGTAACAGCGATAAGACAGACTCAAACCAAACTAAGCCGTCGAATATAATGGATTCCGAATATTTGGACAAACACAAAATAAGGCACATAGATTCAGGAGAAAGGTCGTGGTGGCTAAACAGTTCCGAGAATATATCCGAAATGGTTCAAGCTACAGAAGGATCTAACCAAAATCAGGCCAAATACGCAATACGCCATCAAGACTCTAATGAAAAGGCTTGGTGGTTGCAACAGAACACCTCAGAGCAAAACAGGGATTCCGAATATGAATTTGACCAGGAACAAGTGCCTCTTGGCGACAGAGCTAGCCCAGAAGGTTTGGAAATGCCCAAGGAGGATGAACACCGTCTGAGTCCTTATGATAACGTACGGACTAATCAGAGAGCCAAGAGACCTTCGCAGTTATCGTTTTTTATTTCAAAGCATACTAATATAGATGATATTCTTGGGGGTTCCACGCAAATATGGAGTCCGCTGATGGATAGGCTATATGGATATGAGGGTGGTCGAAACGAAGAATGCACAGAAATTGACGCGGCGCAGGTGATCATACACGAGGGCACACCACAACGGACAGTCAACCAGGCCAACATACTGTAAGTTTATATATTTATCTCTGTATTACTTACATCTAATAGTAGGTCAATTAAAAATATCTCCTGAAAGTTATATTTAACTAGTATGATACAGGAGAAAGGGACAAATAAAACATATACTTGTGAGCACAGTAATGTTTACGTCAGGTACTGGGAATGAGGAAATAAGTTATAAAATAAATGACAATTTTTCCCTGCTATATACTTTACTAACTTATTGTGTTATTATTATTTAATTATTTTTCTGCGACAGGGTAGACAGCGGATTAGTGGTGACAGTTTAATTAATAAACAAAATCAAAATTATGTTGTGAAATTCTCTAGAAAATAATAATATAGCTAAATATTTTACGCTGATTTTTAATAGGTGACGTAGTTGAGAATGCACAACTTATCGCAGGACGATACTGTCTATTATAAAACTTATACATTATACCATTAAGTTAGGCGAGCTATAAAATTAGGGATAATATAGCGGATTCATTGAGCATAAATTTTGTTATTAGCATCTTGTTTTATCTTTTGACAGAAAGGGTGGGTAAGCCACTAATGCCTGATAAGAAAAATGCATTTTTTTAAAGATTGGCTCATCAAAAGCCCATAGTGTTATACCTCGTTGGAAAGATCTTTTCATGCTTTATCTCGTTGTGAATGCGTCATTTACCTCAATATGGAAGCACAAAAAATTGATGAATATAGTATAAGTTTGAAATTTATAACGAAAGTGTTGTTTATTTAATGGCGCTATTTACCCAAGTTTAGGTTGTTTCACGTTTTCTTAAAAAAGTGAAATTGCAGGATAAAACTTTTTATAGGTTAGTTTGAAGAGCATAAAAATAGCTACATTTTTCCATCAAAAAGGGTTCGGTATCTTTAGTTAGTTATTCGCAAATTAGTGAGAAAAAAATAAATATGTAATAAAAAATTTAACTGTGTTCATGTAGCGGCCGAACTTGAAAACTATTTCCAGCGATTTCTCTTTGTCGATTTATAAATAAAAAAAATCGCGAAGCTCTAGGGCCTATAATTTCTTTAATATCGTACCTCGCCGACTTTAGTGGGACACCCTGTATAGAAATTTTTTAAATGTTTATTAGATACTTTTATTGAGCCTAGAATAAGTGCTAGGAATTTACTGCTAAGAAAAGTTTCACACACAGTTTTACTCATATTTTAGTAGAATTTACAAATTAATTCATGAAGCGAACAAATTTCAACAAACAAAAAAATTTGCCTGCTATTTATTATCTAATAGTAATTAATTCTTTGTTTAACATTTATTGATATACGAAAATCGTAATCCTTCATTTGATGTATTAAAATAACTGTGTATCATTATTAAAATTTATATTCATATTGTCTACAGTATGCTAACATTACTTTGCCATTAATTGCTGAAATATTTGGTTTACAGGAACAAGGCAGGTTTTCCAAAACCATCTGCTCATACAAAGGTGAGTAATGTGTGGTTTTTCTATGTTTGTATGGCAAATATTCTTGTGTCCCAAAACCGGAATTTTAATAAATATTTACAACGGGGAAATACCAAAAAAATTTTTTATTAGGAAAATATCATTCTAGTTTTAATTTACTTAGAGAGTACAAAAAAATACTTAAGCATTAATATAAAAAATAGGAAAGATAGTGAGATAAATAAATATTTATTCCTAGTAGATTCTCAGACTACAGTAGGTATATTTATGTTATTCTTATTCTTATCATTCTTACAAGAGTCACCTTATTACATAAGTACTACTATAGACATTACGCTTATGCTTACTAGGCAAAGCAGGGTAGCAGGATTGTGACTGATGTATAAAATATTATTTTTATTTCTTCTGAAAAAAATACCGGAGTATTCAAAGAACTGATAATATATATCTGAGAGATTTCGCTGAGTTTATTCTGTGAAAAAACTAATTCATAAAAATACAAAACAAGCTGAATCTTTTTGTTATCTAACAATCTGAATAAGAGTAATAACTACTTGCTTTACATGTAGGTAATAACTTTAGATGGTGCTGACGTTAACGTCAAATATTTCTTTGTGGTGAACTACCTATTTATATACGTTGCACAAACAAATGTTGATGGACCTCATCAACTTTCAGACGTGAAGGTAATAAAGAACAGGCTTAAAGAGAATTACACGAAAAACAGTAAACCCAAATTTCACAGATGCTCTGAAGATCCGGCTTCATTAAGAAGTAGTGGGTTGTGGCAAGTTCTTAATTCCTGGTTGGTGGATGTATATTAACGATAAAGGGCACAAATGTTTTTGTCTATGCGTTTATTTATTCCAATAAAGACGAATATAAGGTGTGTAAAAATAAAATCGAAATTAAAATAAGTCCAATAGTTCCTCTGAGAATGAAATTACAAGGTTCGTTCGTTGCCAAAATACAAATTTTGTCCTGCTTTATTCTTCAGATTACTTTAAATCAAAGTAGCATACTTTTACAATAATAAAGTCGTTTACGTAAGTGAAGTAAGTATATGCAAGTTTTAACTTTGATTTTTACTATTAAAAACAATAAACAGAATAATTATTACCTCATTGTTTATCATATGTCGGTAAAATACTTCTAAATAATATTAAATTTTGATAACGCGGCGTATTGAAATATGTAAAATCAGAGATTTTCTGCGACTTAGATGGCACTACCAACAACGGCCAACAATAGCGGCTAGTTATTCACGTGCAAATCTAAAACACCGACGTTTTTGTCTAATGGAATCATAGACTGATTAAACTCAGATTATTTGGAATCCTAGAAATTCTGTTTTGATACTTGCTTGAGAAATAGTTTATATTTTGTGCATAAACTTTAGGCGGACATTCCTCATGTGAAAATAAGTAAAAAAGTTTATACAAATGTACCGGTTTTGAGACATATGTTTTTTTTCGAGAAATATATATTTTTTAAATATTTCAAGAATGTGTAATGATAGCTTCACATAATTTTACAGTGTAATAACTATGTTTAATCATACCATGCTGGTAATTCTGTTATGGACTTGCTCCTTTCGTGATGTGTAATTTTCTACAACTACTTTTTTAAAAATGTGTGTGCATATTGGTTAAAATGGGGCATTTTTGAAGAAATTTAAATATGTTATTAGATTTTTAAGGAAATTACATAGTAATGAATAATATTATTTTGCAACAACTACAAACTTTCAGAAGACTTAAAATAATACATTAAAACATTAAAAAAAAAAAACAAATCTGAAAGTTGTGGATATACAAAAAATAATAACAAATAATAAAAGTAAACTAAAAATAATTACAAACGCATATTTAGGTACCACCATTACTTCGTTCGACATGTTTTTCCAGTAATAACAATTCGATGTGTGAATCATTGACTATATTGTCGCTGATTTGGTGTCTCGAGAGAATCCATTTGTGACGAAAAAGACACAAGAGAAGAGACAACCGTTGTATCTCTTCCTGCTTCAAAACCGATTTTTGATCAGAAATGCACGAGGCGAAATGAAATCGAAACGTCCATATTTGTACATTCATACATTCACGTCTTGCCTCGTACCTCTTCTTCCTCAAATGTGAGCATGGTTTACCTAACAAATCTACAAAAGCTGCGTTCGTTCTGCCTCCTCTTGCCTCTGTATGTATGTGTACCCGACTTAACACTTTAAAGTGAAGCAGAAATTGCGTTCCAAGGATCTTGGTCCTGACCCTCAGAAGTTTGCCGTATTTCGAGTAGCGTCTGCACTTAGTGCTGGACCACATTGTGCGTTTTGAGGGGAGCGATGAAACTGGGTCGGTAGCGCATAGTCTGAACGCTGTCATTTAACACTGCACATGTTTACCACAGCATATGCAAACCAGCAATTTCACTCCGTTGTCGACACTGTGATCTCATTCAGCCATTTTCGGTATCCTTACATGGAGAAGCGCCGATCAGAACTGTAATAAAAATGTTTTTCTTGTGCAGGAGAGAGTATTAAAACAGATATAATCGTCATAATAATAAAAACATTAAAATTATTAATTTGAAGAATTATTTATAGTTTTATTACTATCTTGCAATATTTTTTTAATCACCTTAGCTGATTTGCAACCACTCTAATTGATATACTTAACATATTGAGGGTTGCTTTCGTTGTACAGCAAGAATAAAACGCTCTCTCAACGGTAATGATAAAGTATTTTATTGAAAACTAAGTTGTATAGAAAAAGACGTGTTGACAGGGTGAGTGTTCGTTGGAGAGTTCCTGTGTGTGGAGTCGGTCGTAGGTATATGAGTACGCATCTGGTCGCCGGCGCCAGTCCGCCGAAGACCCTTCCTGGAACACGTCCGGCAGCGTCCTGCTGGCGCTCTTGACGTAATCCTCAAACATGGGTCACTTGCGGCATGTGTACCCACAACATTTTACATTAAAATATTAACGAGTAATATTGATAAAGTCCTGGAATATTATATTTGTATCATGCTCCTTAAAATTTCTTGACAAATGTTTGCAATTGTATTTTATATTTGTAATATACATAGAAGTTTTAATTTTTATATATTCTTTGCAGAGTAAAATGTAGAATCCTTAGAAAATATTTTATTTTTAAAATGCATTGCTCATATACGTTAAACACTTTTATTTTCATGTAACTGTACCCATATTTTTTAAATTTAATACTTACGTATTTATTTATGTTTTAGGAGAATTTATAGAAAATTAGATATATTTGTTCATGTATAGGCTGTACAGGGTGATTCACTATATTTTGACCTCCCCATTATTTGTTTTGTTTCTAGACTCATAAAAAAATGTGTAACCCATTTTAATTAAATAATAATACAAACAATAACAACGCTGTCATGACATTACCTGCTACTGTCACGGCCTACCATATAACATTGTCCATGGGTAATTAGGCCTCTCACGGCCTAATTACTGAGATTTATTTAAAATACTTATAAGCACGTATCTTGGACCATATCAAATGTCCGATATGTCAAAATATATCTGTAAATCCTTATTTAATTGGAAAAAAGGCAGAAATGTCTGAAGGAGGTCTAACAATTACAAAATATCTTATTTTCTTGATTAAAAAACCTTCTTTTCGTTTTTTAATAGTATCTCGTTTAATGTTAGACCCTTATATTATGACAGACAACGTTCTATTTAAATATGTAAAAATATACAGGAAGTTCCATTTAAATTATCAAAGTTAACATTCGCGGCCATTTTGTTTGGACTTCATCTGTTTTTCTACTGTCATCTTCATAAAAAATCAAAACACATAATTGGCGAAATGCGGAAGGTCTCTGCATACCGAAGAGGAAGATTTCCGCTCATCTGAATTTGTTGGTTCAATATGTGCTGTGGCGTTTATCATCCTGCGCTATCGGTCCTGCTCCATTAATACGCACAGTGCGGTACAGCACTTATATGTTCACACGGTTTTTGCCTTACGTGGAACACGTTCGTGCACAGGTGTGAAATCGTCTTTATGTCTATTTTTTTAATGTTGTCGCCTTCAGAAGTCTTAATTCAGTGCTGCTGTTTAATTTTGAAATTGGGACTATCATTGATGCACTTGTATGTTCATGTAGGTATTTAGAATAGAACAATATGGAAAAATATTACTCAAGTAATAATTACCAGTTATACGAGTACATATGTGCAGGTATTAATATTTATTTTATAATTGTTAGTGTTGAAGTCCACACTAGCCATTTGAATTTTTTAAACGGACACAGGCACACATCTCAATAATCTATTATTTAACATTTTTATACGCTTTATTACAAGGACGCATAGTTATATACCCATATTTCACAACTTGCTTTTAAGTAGCTACACCCATATATTGAATATTTACTCTAGCCACACACTGTTCACATGAAACAAAGTTATTTACTGTCGTACTAAAATAATAGTAACAATTATTAAAAGTCTAGTCAGCCATCTGTATCATCGTTTTATTATGATTGACACATTCTATGTAATACACTACGGAAACCAATTTCCTAAAGTTTAGAAAATTATTTCATGTGCTTCAAACGTAACTTGAACTAATTGTCTGTGTAAAAATTGGTTTCCAGTTAAATGAAAATTTTTAATTAACGTATATAGTATAATAAATATTTCAGTTAATATCAGTACCCACCTATATTTTTAATGTCGTGATACAAAACCTAAGACAATAAGGGTAAATTGTGAAATTATCTAATATACTGGCCCCAAATTTAGCCCCTATGGCAAAGACACTCAATTGTTGAGCCGACTGCTAATTGTATAAAATAACCGCAAATTGGATAGATCAGGACATAGTTATTTATTTGGTGGGCTTGGTAGTCGTTGTTGTGTCATTGTTATTGGCATGTAATTGTGTGTAGTTAAATGTGATTGCTGAAATATATAAAAAAATAGTTTTAAAATAAGGAAAATTTAGGGAACTTTATTATATATAACGGGCAACGACTAACGTTCAATTATTACAAAGGACAATTCAGACAAAATTATTAGACCACACTTAAAATTTCGATCTAGGTGGTCAAAATAAGTAAAAAATTGAGTGTCGGGAAATGTTTTGATTTCAAGAAGCAGGATGTTGAAAAATGCATTTTCTCAAAATATTTTTGAAGACGTTTGAAGCATATTGATGATACCTTTTTCGTGGCCACTGAGTATTTTGAGTATCCCGCTACTTCTAGCGATATTTACAAGAAAACTGGTATCTTTGATTTTATTCCAACAACACACAATTATCCAGTTCCATTTTTTTAACTTATGTATATATCACCATTACTTAACATATATTTAAAATAACTGTATAATTCCTGGCTTTCCAAAAAATTTCGTAGGATGTGTTTCCTGTAAATGTTGTCGAAGAGTCAGAAAAATTATTTTTGCCTTAAAAATTTGGAATTTTTTTATAAGTGAAGGGGCCAGAAATCGGAAAAAATGCAAATTTTTACGGCATGAGTAGGTACATTGTATTTAGATTATTTCCAGTAAAAAAATCTATAAATTTTTTGCAAAACATGTAGGTCTAGTGCTGCCTATTGCAGTGTTCTTTAAAGTAAATGTAGCTAAAATAATTTACAAACAGTCCGTTTTTCAAATAAAATGACATATTTTTTCCTAGAATTGCCACTAGAAGAAACAAGCAGAAACTGATACCTCAGAATAGAGACTCTTGGAAACTACACCGCTGTCAGACGTTTTTAGATCTGAATTCAGTAATTCTTCTTTAATTAGACAAATTTAGTCTTCCTCAATCTACGTCAAACATCATTAAGGGACACAAAAAATATATATATATTTTTTTCAAACTGCAACACAGTATCTCAGAAACAAAATAATCAAATAATCTTGACACATGCTGAATATGGAGGCTATAACGAAATGAAATCTAATACTTAAAATTTGTAAAGAAATATTTCACTATACTTAAATTAAAAATTACAAATCTGGACCATATTTTAAACCAAAATTTTAACATACAGGATATGTTAAATTTTTGGTTTAAATATATATGCATCATTCATATTTTTAAAACTTATTGAATGAAAATAAGTAATAAATAAATTAATTGAAGATATTTTGACGAATGGTTACTTTAATAATAAAATTGTAAATTTAAAAAACTGATAATTCGTAATACCTATTTGTTTTTTAAGATACGTATTAAATATCAGTATTTGTAACACTATAAAAGCTTATATATTCTCATGATCCAAAAAACATATTTTATTTGAAGAAAAACTAACTTAAAGTATTGAAATAAGCCACATGTTATACTTGTTTTAGTTACAAATATGTTTTTTAAGGCATACAAAAACATCCAGGATTAAATTTAGTTTCTAGATTTACAGCACATTCTATTTACTTCAATAAAGGACAAAGGACAAATTCATATTTTGTTTTTCGTGTTTTTGATCCTCTTTCAGGTTACCGTTTTATCTTCCACTGAATTCTTTATTTAGAAAATAGGAAGTAGCTTTACAGGTTGTTGCTCCTGCCCTACTTAATTTTGTTTGCTTGAAACTTTACTCCTGACAGTGATCCTGGATCAATAGGAGAAAATAGAACACAGCGTTCATTTCCAAACACTGTGATGTTACTAGAAAAAGTTTATAATTAGAATATAAAATTGTTTATATCACGATTAATTTAAATATACTACCATTTGACTAGGATACAGGATAATAGGTATAAAATTTTATTGAAATTAAACTGAATATAAAGGAACTTTGTAATTTGTTTAACTTTATGAGAAAGTGAAACAGAAAAAAATAATAAGTAACGTATGAATGAATTGATTTGTTATTTAATATTTAAAAGACAATATTCATAGATGTAAAAAAATAATAATTGACTTCATATCTCAATACCAAAATGTTTTTTAAAATGGTGTATAGGGATTCACAAATGTTCTCGCTGTTATTTTAGCCATATGCTACAAGTACACCTTTTTCGCAGTAAATAAAGCAATGTTTCAAAAAATTCTAAAAACGTTTATTAACAAAATAAAGATAGCAAAGAACTGTTTTAGGTGTTTTTGGCAATATTTATGTTTTAGATAATTAACAAACTTTTATTTACGCCCAAGTAATCCTAAAAACTCCTCTATGTCAAGTGCAATTTGGTCAGAGAAATCTTTGGTTTAATTTTTTTACGCTAATTATGACTTCTTAATTTTAAGAATAACTTTAAATTTCCGCTGAAATTTTTAAGAGTGGTGTTTACGAGACTGTCGGTTTATTGCCGTTTGCTCCTAGTTTTAGAAGCAAGTTTTACATAATTAAAACACTAATTTCCGGTCCTTCTGTAGAAACAATTATTTATTGAATCAAACTAATTAATATTAAGTTAAGATTGTTTTTACAAAATGCCTTTGACTGCTCGTTATTTCATAACCTTCAACATCCACTGCACTTGTAACATTAATAAATAACCCAGTTCAATATACCAAATACCATCGAGATCGCGTTTCTTCGTGCCCTTGACCCAGACCAATAAATTAATTTCCTCTTCCATCCCATAAATATTAATATATTACTTGTAACTTTCTCACGTACAAAACGCAAAGGCTGTATTCAATCAAATTGTTATCCCATGTAGCGGCACGTAATTATTTGCTTACGTGTGAAAAATTGCAAAGGAACGATACTAACAAGCTATGTTTCCTGTGCTATAGGAATCAAATATTTTATAAAACATAAGAGAGAAAATAAACTAACATTTTTTCGTGTAGTATTCCAATTTGGAGAGGATGTCGACATATTTAAGAGATGTAAAGAGAAGCGGAATTTGCCACATGTAAAATATGGTAAATACATATATAACAAATTTTAAACAAGCTTGTTTTTAATGGAACTACTTTGTTTTGATTTGTATTGTGAACTAAGTGACATTAATGCAGGAAACAAGTACTCTGCGAAATAGCAGGTTACTCTCTGCCAGTCTTTGGCGCCATAATTCATGGTGACGTCTCTTCAGAGCTTCCAGCTCCCGGTTTTTTCTTCTGAGTAGCAGATAGCACACCATGATTAGATTTCGACGTATATGCTGCGATCTTATATTTCCCATGGAATAAACTACACAAACTTGACTTGCCCCTTCGAGGGTTTCAACCCATGAGCGTCTTTATAACATGGTCGATGAGCCACCTCTAGATCATCCTTTCCGATGTCCCTTTTGCCCTAGTACAAAAACAAAAGTCATATCATTTTGTCTTCCTAGATTTATCAAAATATTGAAAGAACTTCATACTAGTTGACTGCTTTTAGCACTTCGTTCATTTTTAATGCTATTTTTTGATAATTCTGTCGAATATCACTTTTGACTTGAACAGTGTGATGTAGGGGATGTGGTGGGAACTTCAATCCCACCAATTGTTCTACATTTGCTTGTCTGTCTTTAAGCCATCTATATACCATGCTTAAAATGGAGTTGTTCCTCTCTAGTATTATCAGTGATTGATATTAGGAAAATATACTTCTCACAAGTATTTGCAGATTCTATAATTATTAATATATTACACATATTATTTCTATGGACGAGCTTATATGACAAAATTTGAATTGCTAAAACTACTAAAAAGTCTTGTAAAGGGTTGCATCCCTTTATAAGTCAGTTTCTAAAAGATATCTCCAAAATCATTAAAAATGAAAATTTGAAATTTTGAAATTGGATTTGGACTGGATTGGATCCTGGTCAAAAAATAAATTATGAGTTTATAAAGGGCATATCAAACTGAGATGAAAGGGGGTTGGTGTGACAATATTTTACTCCAACTTTGTGTGTGTTGATATCGATTTGATCCAAAATTTGAGATTTTAGACGAAAAAAAAGTTGTCGTCGACAGTATTGTTTCGAAGCAAAATTGATTAAAAATTATTCTAGTCTCTCGCTTCAAAAAATAATAGTGCGTAAATATCGACTATCGAAAAATCTGTGTATCATGGAAACAACGACAGCATAACATTTGTTTGTGTTCATTTGTATTTTTAGCATCAAGTTTGAGAGATTTTTTAGCTTCTTGTCAAATAAGTAATTATTAGTTATTTTCAAAGTATATTAGTAGGTACGTCCTGATATTTTCTGCATGTTAACATAATTTTTAAACTAATTGTAGGCTCAAAAACGACGCAACTTTAACTGTTAGATTCGAAATATAACACTAATGCTCAGTTCCAAATTCAATTTGTTATCTCGAGCTTTTTGGGAGATATCTAGAGAACAACTTTTAGGGTCTCACTTTTATGAGGCTGTGGCAAAAAATTAATGCAATCCGCATGCAAGTATATCCCTGGTAAATCCAAGCCTGTACATCCTTATAAATCCAAATATATCTTTGCTACGTCCAATACATCTTAGATGTTCTAAAGAAATCCCCATACATCCCCAAGAAATCCTAATACATCCTCATAGTTGTACACTGTAAATCCCTATATGTTCTACCCAAAAACTTAACATGAGTTTTCAGAAAATTAAATCTAATAAGAAAATTAGTATTTTGAAGACGACATCAAAGATAAACAAATGTCAAACAATGAAGCAGAAACTAAATATATAGATAAAAAGATATATTCTTCAAAACATGGGAATATGACGACTGTCTTTACCGTTTTTCAATAATGCTTTTGACGTTTGATTGCTCATACTATCAGTCATTTTATAATAGGTATATTTTTAGATTAATAATTAAAAGTATTTAATTCCCTTTTAATTTGTCTTATGAAATCATTATTGAATATATCTCTCTAAAAAAATTTAGTAGTTTCTCAAAAACCAATTGATACATTCATAAAATAAAAATATAGTATTACAGAAATTGAACAATCTTTTAAAATAAGGTATTATTTGAACTACATATATTATATATTTTTTAGTTAAAATGTGTCTCTAACTAGGAATCCACGTTTGTGAAAATTCAATCCGAACAAGGCAATGGAAGAAAGTTTTGATTAAAGCATGCTGTATGCATTCAACTATGTATTAAATTTATACTATATTCAATAAAATAGAACTTAACCAACATTTATTACAATTTTATATCAAATAACGATATGAAAATTATTCATAAAGGTGTTTGTGATGAATAAACAAAATAATTTTAAATTCAATTCACATCTTATGAATGCAGCCGAAGCTTTACGGTATTAAGAACAATTGTAGTTAGTAATGTTGTAATACTTCTGTAGAATTTATATTACGTAGTATATAAACTCAAAATGCTTCTAACTTTTCATGACTGGAATAATGCATGTTTAAGGAAGAAAGTAATTACGCCTTTAAATCATTTGCATTCACAACAATCGGTTCTCATTATTCGATAATGAGAAAGTACAATTTATAGAACCGTTCTCCATACTTTATTATGGCATTCATAATTATGAATGATTATAATCATTCACAATATTGTTAGATGTGAACATATTATTTAGAAGTCAATGTGGATTATATTGAAAGTTTATATTTCTTACGGTTAAAACTAAAAAAATAATAATAAATAAAAAAACAAATGCATTATGGTAAAAGTATCGACTTTTGAAAACTAAACTAACGAAGGTTTTACAAAAATACAAGATCTGCCAAATTATGTTATATTATATTATCATTGTGTTTTACAAAAGAAAATGGTTATTAACACAATTTTTAGGACATAAAACTCCTGTTCTTGATGACCTCAACCATACAATTAATTGTGCTACATTTAAAGTCAATAAATTTTTAGATGTTCACTGTTCGTTTCTATATCCCTAGGAAAAGTGTCATTTTAAAATTTTTTAAAGGCCAATATCTTATAGGCCTTAATGTGATAATTGGAAAATAATGTATTCTTAAAGTTGTCATTACCATTTAATTCAGTTTCGTTGGTTTTAACTGTTTTAAGATGAACGGTAGATACAGTTTTGACGAACAAAGATATCAGAATCGTTCAATCTCTCTCTTCCAGAAATATTGAAAGAGATTTTCGAGCAACTGGTCAGTTTAAAACTAATAGAGGTAATGTTGAACGTCTTCGTCAAACTTGAACTCACATCGTGGAAGAAGAAATTCTGGAAATGATGGAAGAGAACCCGGTAACCAGTATCAGATTAATACACAGGGAGACTATAGTTTGCAAAAACACAGCGAACAGAGTACTCTCCGAACAACTAATTCCCCCTTTGTATGTTCACTCGGTTCAACAACTTCTACCTCTTGATCCTGCAGCGCATCTTCAATTCTCCCAGATTATTTGCCAGTACAGAGCTGGAGATATGAAATTCTTTTCAATGACGAATATTGTTTTACGAAACGTAAATCATTATGTGGTTAAGAAAGACATTTTCATTGTGAATTTTTTATAAACGTGTAGATTGGATTTATCAGCAACTTTCTGCTTGGTCCTATTAGATTACCAAATCGTCTCGATGGCATGGCTATTTAGATTTTCTGCAAAATACATTGCCAGAATTGTTTGATGATCTACCAGTTATTTTACGTAATCACATGCATTTAATGCATGACGGACACCACCGCATTTCAGTCGCAATATGAGAGAACAATTATATGATCAGTTTCCAGGCAGAATGAGAGACAAGGGATACGATGCTCAAATTCACTGGCCACCACGTTTACCTGACTTAAATCCATGTCATGTTTTACTTGGGTGTACTCAGTGAGTATTGATAGTGGGGGACAACTGTGGAACAGATATGGAGATGCTGTTTACAGAAAACGGTGATCATATTGAACAATTCTTATAAGAAAACAGTCTATTACAAGTTTTTTTCTTCTGTTATCAAGTGAATTTCCTTTGAAATGACGTAATTACTTCAAGTTTGAATCGAAAATGCATTAGTAACGATCTAATAAAAAGTTAATTAACCCAAAATTATTACAAATACATTTTTTTAAAAATTAACCTTGATCTTTAAGACAAAGAAAAATAGAAGCTATAGTATGATCCTCGTCAAAATTTGTTCAAAAATGGTATTTTTCATAGTTCTGTTAAACCAGTTTTTCCATTTTTTTTTTTCTAGCAGCTAAACGAATCCACTTAGTATAGAAGTAAATTTGATTTGACGTAAGAAACAGTGAAAGCTCCATGTACACGGAATATTGGGACACCCCGTATATCCATCGTTAATCGATCACCCCGAATAACTTTGCAGGATAATCTCCAATTGAAGAACTTCTATCACAAAAATTTCTAAGAGGGCCGTACATGAATGACCTTGGTCTTGACCCAAAGGTCAATCTTAAGGGTCTTTTAGAGGTCAATTTTGGAATTTCAAATGGAATTTGTTTTATCCAGAAATGGAAGGAGCAGATATGTGTCTAGGGGTCCTCTGAAGTTCAAATCAGCTTAAATGACCCCTAAATCTTGGTAGTTTGTACAGAATTTTCCACAAAAATTAATCAACCTTTGCCATAAAGTGTAAACATTTTAGTCGGAAAGCTGATTGGATCTTCAGAGGGACCCTAGGAGTCAATCTGACCCAAGATCAAATATACCTATACCTCTAAACGTAGAATTTCCTGTCCTTTCCATTTCTGGATAAAACAAATGGAGTTTCCATTCGAAATTCTGACGTCCAGATGACCTCTGCTCCTTAAAACCTTACAACTTTTTCATTTAGAGGTTATCCTGGGTGTTGTCGATTAAAATGGGACACGATGTATAGTTTAAATATTTTGCACTATTTATTCCAAAATCTTAATGTGCTTATGTTAATTTGGACACCAGTAATAAAGTACTGCTATTTTTTTCATTTAATATGGTAGTCTTACAAGGACATTGTACTTATCCAGCATTTAATTATCAAGACCACTTGACTACAGGTGGTGGAGGTGTACACAGAAAATTCATGATGTCCAAATTCCACTTATGAACATTTACATAGGCAAAACCCGCTATAGCCATAAAAAAATCCAATTTAGCCGTATTCCTACCTGAACCAAAACCATTATCAGTTTAATGCAGTTCGTTTAGATGTAAACAGGTTAATAGGTGTTTCTCAACGAATTGAATGTAAGTCATTATCGGCGACGTGTTAGGTACAATTACCCATATCAGCATATCGAACACATTTCAAAAAAATCGCATGGGAGTGCTCGCCAGTTTACTTTTACTTGCATCCATACCACAGTATTAACCTGACACCGTGCGGATATCAAATAAACAACGTAAAATAGTCTTTTCAAATTTCATTGAAACGGGTCATTTAAAATCGATTTACCTTAAAGATGATAGATTACAGAATCTGGTGAACCAGGTGTAGCACAGGTACTGACCGTACCGGACGATGCTGTGTAACTTCTTTCTTTTTTATTTTGATTCTTTTCCCCGGCTGTGTAGTTGTTTATGTGAGGTGGCGCTGTGTGCACAACTTGCCGGTATATAGAAAAGAGCAGTCGCGTCGCGTTCGCCTTGTAAATAGGACGTTGGACCCCGTTTGCTGATCGCAGGTAGCCATGCATTTGTACAATTTGTTAGTTTTTTGGATAATTCGTCGGTGCGGACGGTTTGGCATACTAGAGTTGGTCTTTGTTCATTAATATCCACGTTTTCCTACAGCGTAAACGTATTTTTATAGATGCCGTTCGTTTTTGGCATGCTACCGGTTTAATTGTCACTTGACAGATTCACTTTTGATTTCAGCGTTTGTGGCCAATGTTCGCGAAAATGTTTGTTGAACGGAAATTCGCGTATGGTCCTTACACATCGAGTTGCACTGTGTGTGTGGAGTGGTGGTGACCAAACAGGTTAAAGCCAAGGAATGGTGATTTAAAATTTGAATCAGCTGATTACCAGATTTACCCAACTTTGATAGGTGAACTGTAAGGACTTGTTTCTATGGTTAAAAAGTAAATAAAGTAAAAGCTTGTATAACGATAACTACCAGTGGGAAATACGGTTCCAGTCATAACCCTAAACTTGTATATTTTAATTTTGGAATTGAGAATCTTGAGAGTCGTTAGCAGCTACATTCCAGTTGTTGTTGAACCAACTTTTAAAATATTTTTTAATGCAAATTTGGCGGTTCGCATCACGCACGTTTGTGGTTAATTTACATGTGATGTTTAGCGGCAGGGGATAAGTTAACTGTGCCGAAGATGTTCTATAAATTATTTTGTATCGTCATTAATTTTTATAATAATGGTGATGCAACGGGGGTGCAATGTTTGAACTTCCCGTAGCGTGGATTAATACATTGTTGTATATTTTTTAGTTTCACAAGAACATAAACAAGCGTGTACTGATCTAACTGTTTCTAGTTTCGCCTTCTGAAATTTGCATGTGGTTATAAATGAGCTCGCAAGCAGTCAGGCGACCAATAAAATGTTACTTTTTGATAGATTAACAAAAAACCAGTTCCAAGAGAAGCGTTCTGGCTACAATTAATGACAGGACGGTGCGGTGTGTTATGCTGTCTCTCATTCTGTACCAGTACTTACTTATCGGCGTAGGAAAAGTAATGTCCGTTGAAAGTATGCATAAAATTTAGAATGGTCACTTTTAGTAAATATATAAATAGAACTACTGTAGGTACTACTGTAGGTAATACACAAACCGATATAACCTTGAACTGAGAACACTATAAATTTATAAGATTCCATTACAAATTCTGAAATGGAACGAATTTGTAATGCCGGGATTGGTTTTTGGACCCAGTGTGTTATGAGAGTTTCATTTTGTCTTTGATGGACATCTAAATGTAACAAAAAACCGTAGACACTTGTTTTAATATTGACAATAAATTTTACATACAAATATATACAATAGTAGATGTGAGGTTTTTGTAAATTTCTCTGTGTTTGTGATGTATTTTAAACGTATCATTATTGAATTCAAAATAAAAATAATTAAAATACAGTTGAGAATTTTTTGAAGTAGCTGATAGAGTTTAAAAAATACCTGCACATAATCTCCTTGTATCTGTCAATCACGGTCTGATATCAAGTCTACTGTACAGAAAATATAAATGCTACGTGGGTATTTTAAATTTAGTTAGAATGAACACAAATTAGAAAAATAAAAGGCAGATTTATTATTTATAAAAGTGTTTGTCAAAGTGTATTCATCCATATTTTTGTTTGTGTTTTTATCAATGTCGATTGGCGATTTGATTTATTTCTTTTATTATCCGAGATTAGAAATGAAATTCTTTAAAATAAAGTTTCGAGTTGTTCATAATTTGCCTAACTGTTTAAGATTTTCTTAGAAACAGAACCAAGTCATCTAATATAGTTAAAAAACTGTTTTAATTTTCCAGGCACCTTCTTTTCCTATGCTTTTGGTGAATATCAAGTTCACTAAACTTGACATTCATCAAAATCATGTTCTAAATGATTCGTATTTTTAGACAATGCTTTATTTTATAATGAATAGGGTGTAACTAAAATTCTTAGTGGAATGGTAACAAATTAATATTTCCTATAAATATGTCAAAATTAGATGTTTTCAGAAAACAAATAGTCCAATTAAATAGGCCTTTAAAACGCAATTTTGGTCAACTTGCCTGAATTTTTCATATAAGTTAGTTTGAGGTATTTAATAACAATGACAGCAATTTATTTTTCAACCCCAGGTCAGGGGTGAAAAAAGATAAAATAAAGGGATTTTTCAAGATAACTCAAAAGGGATAAAAGATAGAAAAAAGGTTTCTTATAAAAGTTGTACATAAACATGGTCTATTGACTTTTCTTGTACTATTAAAATTAACAGAGTTAGGGAGATTAGAAGTTAAGGGATGATTTTAGAAATTTAAGAAATCATAACGAGCAGAAAAATGGATGAATTTAATTTTTTTTTCAGTCTACTCTAAAACATGTACCTAAACTTTGTTTTCAGAGAAATAGATACATTTTTTAATTTTTAATAAAAAAAGTTATAACAGTTTCAATTTTTTAATCGTTAATTTTTCTGATTTTAACACTAAAACAATTTTTTTCTATGCCATTCGATTGATTATTTAAAATAATGAAAAGTTGCTGTCGAAATTTTGTTTTACGACAACAAATCACGTTCGCTTTGTGACATTATTACCTACAACTTTTTATTAAAAATTAAAAAATATATCTACTTCTCTGAAAACATTACATTTTTTGGAGTAGATAGAAAAAAAAATTATAAAATTCATTCATTTTTCTGCTTGTTATGATTTTTTAAATTTCTGAAGTCATCCCTTAACTTCTAGTCCCCCTAACTCTGTTAATTTTGATAGTACAAGTAAAAGTCAATAGACCATTTTTATGTAGAATTTTATGCTCTACAACTTTTATAAGAAACTTTTTTCTAACTTTTACCCCTTTTGAGTTAACTTGAAAAACCCCTTTATTTTATTTTTTTCACCCCTACCCAGGGGTTGAAAAAAATTACTGTCGTTTATTGTTATTGTATACCTCAAAACATCAAAAATTCAGGCAAGTTGACCAAAATTGCGATTTAAAGGCCCATTTAGTTGGGCTAAAAGTTATATGATATCTTGAAAATCGGCCGAATAAAAAATTAAACGAATCAAAACATCGAGATGCGATTTTTGCCTTCTTATTTTTTTTTTTTTCGAAAAATTAACCCGTAACATAATAACTACTGTTGTCAGGAAATAGGTGAAATTTTCAAAAAGTGTCGAAATTGATGCATCCTGTATCTATTTATTGCCAAAACTCTCATTACATCAAGTTATTGTTTAAATAATGATAATAATATGCAGATATTCACATTATACTAGATTTGAATAAAACAACTCGTCTTTCAATTGCTTTTTTTTATAATTGAAATAAACAGCCGGTATCTAAAAAACGTATCATCAGTGGTGTATAATCTGTTTTAAGGTTTGGATAAACATTTTAATTGTATTTGAAAGCATTTTTAATTAATCTTACGTTGCTTTTATTTTCAGTTTAATTTGGGGATTAGGACCACTAGTACCTAACATTCTATTATATTTTACAGATTACGGGTTATTTAGCTGCATTTTTAATTGCAAATAATTTCGCCATGTGATGTTACCCTTTTCCACACACTATTCAGAATTTCTTGCGTGATTTTGCGTGACAAGACATGGTGATGTAAATGATAGAACGTGTCCTTTCTTACCTTTCTTCAAAACGTAATCTCGGTAAATCATGAAAGAGGATATGCCTTTAGTAAACAAAACTAAATTTCGAGTCATTGTATACGAAAACTACATACTTACATTTTTTGAGATCTTTACTTTGAACATATCGAAACATTTGGATTTATTTGTCACTAAATTCATTTTATACAGAGTACAACATTCCTTTTCACATGAGGATCATATGTAGTAAATACTGAACAGGAAATGAATCCTTTAGAAAATAGTAGTTTTTAAATTACTTAAAAACTCCGTACGAACCTATTTAGATATGCGTCTTGAATAAAGAATAATACCCTTACCTCATGTAAGTGAGGAGGAAACTGTTGTTATAATAGCGCAGTAGCTGTGGTATGTGCTGTAATTAAATTCTTGAAAATATAATATAACTATTCATACAATGGAATAAATTAGATTGATTTACATTCACATTCATTTGAAAATTGAATTTCAACGAGCACCGCGTTCGACTCTGTTGACTTTTATTCACCGACCGAATGCATCTCATTGGGAGTAGAAAATGAATAAATAATTTTGTATGTACTTTTTAAATATCAATTTTAATATAGGATCACGTTTTAATCGTATTCTTAATTAATATTCCAAATATTTTCCTAAGATAACGACTCGCAGTTCTCTGCGTTGTTTTGAATCTTTCTGTAATTTTACAGTATTCTTTTGTTCAATATTAGTGTCCTAATAACTCGTAACTAGGTGATAAAGAACTTAAATTAGGTGTGATTGTTACTTAATTTAAACTATTTCTTATGTCTCAAGAATTACAAGAGAATTGTGATAAAATAACTATATTAATGGGTGTTTTTATATTTTTACTTTAAGTTGAAAAACCAGTACGTCATAAAAAAACTGATTTTAATCAGAAAGGAAATGATTATAGTACAGAGAATATGAAAGGGAAAAAGTTACAGGTACCTAGGAGACACAAGAAACAAACGCGAATTGTGTACGACGTTTCAGATTTATTGCCGTTCATCAGCACAATGCAGCTTCTTTATAAGAGGATGGTTGAAAGAAGTAACAATGAATACAAACCAAAGAAGGGGTAACAATAGTACCTTTGGTCCAGGGTCGTTGACAATTGCTGTTGGACTTTCCTTCCGGAGTGGTTACTTGCATACAATTAAGAATATGCACAATCATTATATTCTTTATAATTTTCATCCTATTTTTCTAATTTTAATCATGTTTTTTCTGGAAAAGCTATTTAATAAGCAAAAAACGTTGTTCACATCTTGCGTTGCCTACTTCTGTCTTTCTTAAGTTTTATAATCGTAATTCTTTCCATTTTCGTCAGTGATTAGTTTGAAATATTTTCAGAAACTATAATTAATGTGACAGACTATTCTACAAAAATATACACACTAAATTTGGAAATTTATGAAAAAATTACCAAATATATCTTCACAAATTTACTAATATATCAGAAAGGGTTATTTTTATGAGATTATTTTTACCTAACTATAAATCTCACTGTAAAGCAAGCAGATTTTTTTAAATAATGGTGTTCAAAATCGAAATAATTGTATTTCTATCTTGCGAATGCACTAGATACATAACATGGAGTAAATTTGATAAAAAAATACGAATACACTGGGAAAACGAAATTTTATAGGCTTCGTAGTCTAAACGGTAAGGAGATAATAACTATTTTTTTTTTCAAAGCTGGTATTAATTTGGGCCTTTTGGACTCCAATAATAATATAAATATAGGATACTCTAGGTATAAAACAACAAAATATAAACTGACTTATTTATTTCAACACAAACGTTAATTATGTCGAAAATACAAGGTGTTTGGAAAAGTTGGTACAAAATTTACAACAAGGTGAAGGTACAAGGAGGTGAAAGTAGAGCCAAAAATAGTCAAAAAGTTGCTATAAACATTGGTTGTCCGGAGCACCGTTACTGAGATATGGCCCTCCAAAGGAATCTTATCATTGGATATTTTTTTAAATAACATAGTAGGCGTCTTTTATGGTGAAAATTTCGCTTTAATGATACTAATGATTGTCACTTTCGAGTGCTATCGTTTAAATTCTTACGTTTCTTTATCTTCTTAGTTGTGATCTTTGTGCTTGACTTTGCATTTCACTCGATTTTTTTACAACCATGAACCATCATGAGCAGACGCTCTTCTTACACTCGCAGTAGGATTACGTTAAAAAAATCCTAAAATCACTTCGTCTAAATCATGCCTACGCCTCCCTGGATGTCCAAATTCACGATATCTTGGAGCTAGTGCTCCTGATTCCATCGTTCTTGCATGAATTTTTCCAAACAATTTTGCGGAAGGTTGCCTTCTATCAGAGAAACGTTGCCGATACTCTTTTTGAGCCGCCAGACTATTTCCATTACAGAAACCATAAATAAAATATATATGCATATATACGGTACGGCATATTCACGGTTAGTAAAAGCATGATGGTTTATGGTTGTAAAAAAATCGAATGAAGTGCAAAGTCAAGCACAAAGATCACAACTAAGAAACGTAAGAATTTAAACGATAGACGCGAAAGTGACAGTCATTAGTGTCATTACAACGAAACTGTCACCATGAAAGGTGCCTACTATGTGAAAATGTTAAAAAAAAGTTATTGTTCTGAGCCATACATTATTTAAAAAATAATTATTTCTGACTGATCTACGCAGAATTCGAAAAAAAAGTAGCGATATTTTTTCTTCAAAAAAGTCTAATTCATTAAAAAATAATGTTATTTGCTTCATTTGCTACTTGTGATAGTTAAAGACCCTTATGGTATGATTATTACCTACAATTTCCATTCAATTATTTTAATCAGAAAGAAAGTTATTGTAAAAAATATCCAAATGATCAGACTCCTTTGGAGGGTCATATCTCAGTAACGGTGCTCCGGAGGACCAATATTTATAGGAACTTTTTTACTACTTTTGTCTCTACTTTCATTTCCCTAAATTTTGTACAAACTTTTCCAAACACCCTATACATTGATTTTCGAAACGTAAACTGACTCAAAAGTGCAGTGACATACTGTCACATTTGTTATTTCATTAATTTTTTCACTGTTGAATTTTTAATTAATCAAATAATGTCATAACAATAACCCTTTTGTCACAAGTGCTGGTCTTGTTAATTTTTAAAACTTTTCCTCTTTTACCACATAACATTCTCTATTTACTGAAAATGGATGTAGATTGGCAACATTCATAACACGAAATAAGTGAGGTTGCACACTGGAAGAAATTTATAAATTTCTTCAACGCATAACAGGAATATCGCATCAGAAATGAGATTAGTTGAAACACAATTTGTTGGTTTGAGAGCCCCCGCAAAAATTTTATGAGCTCCACCCTTTCAGTTACGCTACCGATAAGTACGCGCCTTGACCTGTTTTGATGATTGATTTTAGGAGTTGTTGTTAGGAGCTACCTTTCTTTTTACACAATAACAGTGGCCGGCATGCAATAAAGCGCTAGTTTTGCGGTCGATAATTTTTTTTATTTCTACATTGACAGTCGGTTTGGATTATTAAAATTTTAAGCGCAGTTCTGCTAGCAACGGAAACTACAGTCAATATTAAGTAAAAAATTGAACCAGTGGGTTATACGAGTTTTTGATATTTATCAAGAAAAAAAACGTGTGGTCATTTTGATCAGTAATATCTAAAAGTTAAATAATACTTAAATATGAACAGATTTGTTACTCAATTCCTAGTTAATTTTTCTGGATAAAATTGCATTGAAAACATTTATTAATACCGACCAGAGGACTTAATCCCAAGGCCTACTAAACGGCTTGCCTTAGTTATCTTGCCAATTATTTTAAAAAAAGCTACGAACTTTGATTCTATGATTGTTGAGTTTAAGTTAGAGGTAATGTGAATGGACAAACCTCGGAACAAACGAACAAACCGACGAACAATTTACTTAAAGATAAATATTACCATTGCACCAAGTGATCCCTTGGTGATTTTAAATCTCGTACATGCCGTAATGAGGAACTGTTCAATTGGTTTATCTATGTAATAAAACAGAATTTTAATGAGCAACGGTTCTATTTAGGTAATTATACTGTAATTGGACTTACTTTACATTCTGTTCATTTATAAACGTGCCTACCTGCTAAATGAATAGATTGACAACGACGTGGGAATAAATTTACTTGTGTGCATCTAAGAATGAAATCGTTGTACAATAAAAGTTGCTACCTAGATTACATTAGTTTCTGAATTTCCAGTTTTTAGTTACACATGTTTAAATGAGTTCATAATGGACTCATAATTTGATTTTTTCTATGGCTATTAATCATGTGTATAGGCAAACATCATTATTTTAGAAGTCAATGTCAATAATATAATATTAAATAGTGACACATCGGTTAACAAAATATCCGTTATATTTACTTAAACAAAGTCCATGGTCCATATATTTATTATCTACTAGCTCATTGCAAGCATTTATTGGCATATTGGGCAAATAATTAATTTAAGCACTCACAGTTTTTTTTTAGTACCTAATTACTGAATTGTAATTATACGTAGTTTATTTTTGCATACTATGAGTGTTTCAACAGTACGACAAGTTCAATAACTCTGTTATTGTATTGTTTGCTTTGTTTATTTGGGTATTTCACACGTGAGGAAAAATTAAGAAATTAAATTAAATAATATTAATTTTCAGGTATATTATTATTATTTTTATTTATGGGCGTTTCTTATTTGTCTGTTTTTTCAATATTTTTCATTAAAATTGCCCTCTACAAATTATTTTGGCATAATGTTTTATTTAATTTTTATTATTTTTTTTTCACAGGTGGTCGAATTAATAAACAAAGAAAAAAATAAAACTATGCAATACAAATAAATACATTCAGAAAATATTTGCTATTCGATTCAGTTTTCAAAATAATGTCTAAAAGTCTCTCTTTTAGACATTATTTATTTTTAAAAACTTTAGTTTTTGGCCTCGTTGACCTGATAAAATATATATTCATATCTGTCCTCTGTATACCTATTACCTAGATGTTTTATCATGTTACATAATAATATTTATTTGTTCGCATGACTTTACTTTTGAACATATCAGTCTCAGTTGTGATAATTTATATTCCTTGGCTCAGCATATTTAAATAATTTTATTTAATTTAAAAACAAAGGAAATTTTCTTATTACATTATTATACTGTTATTTTTTTAATATTAAATTAACATTTCGGTTAAAAAGATTTAATTAAAAAAAATTTAACTAAAATTTGTTGGTCGAAAGACACTTCTAAAACTTAAATGTTAAGCAGCGAATCATTATGTTTGGAAAAGATATTCAAAGTTCTTAAAGTTCAGAAACTACAAACGTCTGACGTTTCCTTTTATCTAGTATTGCCGTCAGCGATGTATCAATTTTATTTTCTAAAAGACGAAAAAATCGTTGAAATGTAGATAGATAACTGTGAAAATAAATGTAATTCCACTCAGAATGGTAACTTTATTCTAATTCAAATCATTCTTGTTATATTGGTTCCCTAAGGCTAGTTTGTATATTAGTATCAGTTGTGTATATAGATCATTTAACTCCTGGGTGAATCTGAGCATACTGTTAAGAAAACAGATCGACATCAGATATTGTTTAGTTCTGTTAGGACTATTTTTTAGTATATTATTAGCTTTATTTTAATTCAGTTAATTAACTAATTCAAATAAATGCGGTTTTTTTCTGAAAATCTTATCAAATAAAGTCAACTAATGTTCTTCGTAAGCTATCTGGATTGTTTGTATCAAAGAATATTGTTTGACTTTAATTGAGAATTTTTTGAAAAATTCCGGTCAATAATTCTCTCTAAAAGCATTTTTTTTTCTGAAAATCTTATCAAATAAAGTCAACCAATGTTCTTCGTTATCTATCTGGTTTTTTAATATCAAAGAATATTGATTGACCTTAATTGAGGATTTTTGAAAAATTCCTGTGAATAATTCTGTCTCTAAAACATGATTTGTTTTAAATATGGTCCAAATTTGGGATTTTTACCGATTTTCCATAGGTATTCAGTGGCAAAATTCTAACAACTTGAACAACTTATTGAATCAAATATTGATATTTGCAAAACCTGTTTTCTTCGTTTACACTTACATTTTGCTCGTTTTGCAGGCGTAGGTTTGTTTTCAAATTTTGGTTATTATTAAAGGATGATCTAATACCGCAAACGTAGATGCATTAAAATTCTGTCCGCCATCTCATAAAATTATCAACTGTAGCCATGGGATGATGTTACAGAGTCAATTACACCGACTATAAAGTTGAATGTAATTGTTAAAAAAATATAAACGTTATTTCGACCATTCGATTATTCAATGCCATCACAAACGTAGTTTTAGTTGTGAGATGACTTAATGTAGTATATAAATAAATGACAGAAACGCCTTTGGCGATTGTTAAGTTAATTTATACAAAAAACCATGAGTAACAAGTCCACCTCACAGAACAGCAGTTGGTAGTATAATAAACAATTGGCGGATATTTTCGATGTGGGCGTTTATTTCTTTGTTCTGGCTACAGAGCTTTTGGATAACCGAATTTTATTGTCCATTATAATGTTATGTATAGCAAACATAGCGACGACGCAAATGATGAAGTGTTTAGGAGTTCGTGTCGGGACATCGTTTTGGAATATACTGGAAACCGTTACCTCAGTCGCGGCCAGGTAACATAAAACTATGAAATAACGCTTATTTTGAATTATCCAACCGTATTATTGTAGATGAAATTTAAAGTCAAGACGGAAAGGTGCGTGACTCATTTGGTTGTATTAAAATTCTTGATCTTTTTGTACCTTTAATTTGTGAT